>NW_024717618.1:0-20967 GCF_018991925.1 Homarus americanus | reverse complement strand
GCCGGTCGTGGGGTATACTGATATGCTAAAGTCTTCTTCATCTTCTAATATCTCGACTTCAGCTTCGTAAACTGTGATTACTTAAGCGTATTTAACGCTCGTTTACGTAACTTTTTTGTAGAATAAATGAATGTATATCCGGGGTTCTTCTGTTTCTTTGTCCATCTGATGTTTGCGTCCATGTTGAGGAGAACCACTTAGCAGGGCTCGCATTTTCCCATAATGTGTTACCTCAAGTTCCATAATTTGCACTTAGTGAAGCCACGATATCCCGCGTTATGTTGCCCGTCTTACTTCCTTCTGGGTTATGTGTCTTAAGTTGGTGAAAAAAATTAAATTAAGGCTGAATTATTGTTAAATGTTAAGGTATTATAGTACTTGTCTGTCGTGTTGTTAATATAACATAGTTTCACCAGCAGTATGTACTCAAGAGCTTATTAACATCGTTGGCGAGTCAGAGCCGCAACACTGAACCAATCTATATGAACATTAACACAAAAAATAAATTGTTACATTACATCGACTATCAAGACATAACTTACAATACAAATTAATAAATAATTGTACCAGGCAGATAAAAATATTAGTTACAAAAATTATGAAAATAGTCTTAATGTTCACGCCAGAACTTACCCCATAACAAAAGCCATACAACATTTTCCCAGTTAAGACTTCGTTAAATACAATCTCAAACTCCTTCTCAGAAACTGTGTGTTGGTGGTGTGCCACGTGTGGTGTGTGTGTGTGTGTGTGACAGCACCTTTGATTTATACAAATATTCACCCAAATGAATAACACCAAGTAATTCACCATGTTATTCACGACTCTTAGATCACTTGGCTTGCGTCTCTCAAAAGGTCGAGCCAGGGTCAGCTGATTCAGTAAACACCGCTCACATTAATAGGGACCTGCCACACTTTGCCATAAACAGATAAATTGTACCGGGAATTTTCCCCCCACACACTCATCATTGTCACTTTATGTAACTTGCTGACAAAACCCATGACCCTTCAGGCCTTTTACGCCCTTAATGCATGAGTCATAAAGGCAAGCATGAACTCCGCATGCTTCCCAGTTGGGCACTGTAAACGCTTCTGCGCTTCACCTTGCACAGGATGTAAGGGGGTGCCCAATAAACTAGCCCCCTCGTGGGCAATCTGTAATCACTACCACTGTCTCGCGGCCCAGAGTAGTAGTTGGACATATCACTAGACAGGGAAATTCACACTTAACACAAGTGTTATCTCAAGGTCATATTCACAACACTTCCCTGGACAGAATTCATAATTTATTTTCTCATATTACATCTGTGTGTATACCTGCTACTAGATAAACAGAAAATGCCAAGAAGTGTTTACATCAAGCGCTGCCACTTAAGAGTTCCAAGAACTAAATTAAAACAATTAGTGTGTGTGTGTGCATGGTGTGAGTGTGCATGGTGTGTGTGTGTGTGAGTGTGCATGGTGTGTGTGTGTGCATTGTGTGTGTGTGTGTGTGTGTATATGGTGTGTGTTTGTTTGTTTGTATGGTGTGTGCATGGTGTGTGTGTGTGTGTGTGTGTGTATGTGTGTATGGTGTGTGTATGTGTATGGTGTGTGTATGTATGGTTGATTTTGATTTTGATTTTGCCGCTTGCAGCGGCTACTTTATTGTGCACCCCACACTCATCCTGTGAGCGGTAGCGCAAAAGGATTACAGAGTAGGGTTTACAAAGGGTCATAATAATTAACCCCGGTTGTCAGGATATTATGGCACCGAAAGTTACACAGTATTTCATTTACATTATTTGTTTAGTTCTATACATAAAGGGTAACTTATTCACAAATGCGTGAGAACAGGCGTGTGAGGCAGTATGTCTGGCCTCACACTTTGTTATTCACATTTACGTGGGAGGTATTCAAGCACATTGTGTGTTTGGTTCTATACTTGGGAACTGATATAGTTACTGAGTGCAAAAAAGTGGATACAATCTTAATATGTCGGCTATCTTGCCATTAGAGATGAAGTGTTGTGCCATTTCACACACAGTGTGCTTGGACCTGTCCCTAAAAGGTTCTATCTTCACACAGTCGAGGACGTAGTGTTCAAGTGTGTGGCCATATGTATGGCCACACACTTTACATTTAGTTTTGTTTACATCTGCTTGAGGAACATACTGCCAGAGGTACTTATATCCTAACCTTAATCTAGCGGTTACAACATCTTGTAATCTAGTGATCTTGTTACTTGCTCCATATACATGTTTCACTTGATACATCTCATCATGGTAAACTATGGATCGACTAGTGCCTGTTTGCACTTGTCTACTTGCGTCAAACTCATCAATAAGTTCTTTCCTAATTACAGTTTTAAGGGTTCTTTTTGACAGACCCAAATTGTATTCAACGGTGTCTTTGTTAGACGCGAGTTTGGCGAGGGCATCAACTCTGTCATGTTTTATGAGGCCTATGTGAGAGGGGATCCACAACAGTTTGACCCTGACACCCCGGTCAACAAGGCACGCATATTTGTGTCTGGCTTCAGAGACAAGATCGTGACAACCTGAGTCGAGGGTACCAAGGGCAAGTAGTGAGGATAGAGAGTCAGTGATGATGAGACTGTCAGTAACAGTGGTTTCAATGAATTTAATAGCTGTGAGTATGGCAACTAATTCAGTTTGTAGAGTGGATGCCCAGTTGTTAATTCTAACTCCTTTCTCAATTATATTACCGTCAGGTTGAGTCACAACAATAGCACTTCCAGCCCTCCCACAGGCGGTGTTTAGAGATCCATCAGTGTAGATGGTCTGTGTGATATTATCATCAGTCTGTAGAGTGTGTATGTGTTCAAGGGCTCTCAATTTGGCAGTGTGTTGGAGATAAATGCTTTGTATAATTAATTTTTTAGGCGGATACGTCGGTATTGTGATATCGAAGGGAACTGTCCGCCAGGGTGGCAGGAAGCGCTGTTGTGTCTCAACTTTGTACAGGTGGTCTAGTCCAAATATCTTCATATGTGTAGCTGTAGTTTGGATCCATTTAGACTCAGTAGGCCCATGGTTCATACATTCTAGCAATTTTAAGGAAACAATGTTATCAGGATCACCACGCAGAAGCCTCAGGGCTATCATGAGGTTGACTTCAATTATTCTATCTTTAACACTGGGTATACCTAGTTCTTTCCTCATATTAAGTACTTTAGTGCTCATGGGACATCCTAGGATAATTCTGAGGGCTTTATTTTGCATTTTCTCGAGCTTGTCAACGCCTTTCCCGTCACGAATGACCAGGGCTGGTGCGTGGTAATCTATCAGAGATCTTATATAGCCTAGGTACATTGTTTTAACAATTCTAATATTAGCACCATAGTGCGGGCTGTACCCCGCTACACTTCTAAGAGGTCTCAGTCTGTCAGTACATTGGCGGGTTAGCTGTTGTATGGCAGGTAGGGTACAAGGGACGGAAACACCAAGATATTTAAAAGATGAAACATAGTCAATAGTGTTGTTACCTATCTTGAACTTGGCGGGGCCGCGTTTGCGGTTACCAGCTTGTTTGTTGAACACCTTAGTTTTGTCAGTGGAGATAATAAGACCGAGGTGTTCACAGGCTGCGTATACATGGTTCAGGGTGGTTTGCATTTCACGATGAGTTTTAGTATGTATAAGAATATCATCAGCATAGCTGATTGAGATATTGCTGGGGTTGTCTGGTATTAAATTTAATAATGCATTCATAAGAACATTGAACAAAGTGGGGCTAAGTACTCCACCTTGAGGGGTACCAAGTTGCATATCTTTAACTTCACTTTTGTAACCCTGAAACAGTGCAGCAGCCCTTCTGTTGGTTAGGTAACCACTTATCCAGTGTAACAGCCTACCTCCTATATCCATTTTGGCTAGTTCGTACAATATCAGTTGCCTATTGGCAATATCAAATGCAGCTTTTAGGTCAAGAAATGTGGTGTATCTGTGCCTTTCATCACCATGCACAGTTAGGAATGTGGTGATGCAATTATGTACACCTTTACCATGGGTGAAGCCATTTATGTTAGGAGACATGTGTTCTCTGATTCTATATAAGAGTCTGCCAAGAACCATCCTCTCAAAGGTTTTACACAGGCAGCTGGTTAGTGATATGGGACGAAAGGCATCAGGCTGTCCTGGTTTCGGTATTGGTACAACAATACTGCTGGTCCATGATGTGGGTAGTTGGCCCTCGGCATGACTCATATTGTACAATACCAACAATGGATTGCCTGGCACGCGCCTTAGTAGTCTAATGATGTTGTAGGTGACTCCGTCCTCTCCAGGGGAAGTAGACCTACCCCTGGCGAGGGCGGCGTCAAGCTCCCACTCAGTATATGGAACATCACACTCATCGTGCTGTTTGCCCAGCATAAAGCTAATAAGATTACTTCTCTCTACAGACTTCGCATCAAGGAGTCCCCGAGTCCTAGCTGGTAACATGTCATAGCTCGACACATGAGCCCACTTTGTTATTAGCTCATTCGACTTTTGCAGAGGGTTTGGATGGGAGACGTGTCTTCTGTTTTTACCTCTGATTATGTTTATGTCTTTCCAGGCTTTGCTGAGGGATGTGTGTTGGTTCAGGCTGTTGACACATGTCTCCCATGCATTTTGTCTGAGTTCGTTTACACGTTCCCTGACAGCAGCAAGGGAAGCTTGATACAATTGTAACATTTGAGGTGTTCTACATTGTCTGTAACCCTTACCCACCCTCCTGACCCTCTTGTATCCAAAAAGACTACCAACCTTCAGTACCATGGGATCACTATCCACCTGGGCAACTCCACACTCAACGTGCTAAACGCCTATGCTCCCTCAGATCAGCTTCAATACACAGATCTCCCAGACTTTTTACACACTGAGCCCACTGTCCTAATGGGTGACCTGAATACTAGACACAAGAAATTAGGTGACTCCACCACTAACACCAATGGTAGGAGACTTATCTCACTTCTCAGCGCATATGAAGATGTTCAAATTATAGGTAATAATGAACCAACACACATCTATGGCGGGGGTCTAGACAAATGTATTGGCTTTAATCTATCATACACAACTCATAGCTCTGATGTTGTCACTGATCTTATGTCTGACCACAGCCCAATCCAAGCTAGTATACATGTAGCCAATGACACCCCCACTGGTAGTAAACTCAACAGACGTAGAATCACAGTCAAGCAAGAACATGAAAGCCAGTTCATAGACTTCATCCATGACTGGTACAAGGACTACAAGCCTGACAATTACCAAAGTTTCCATGACGATCTGATAGATAGGACTTATGTATACTTCACCAACAATGCCTCCACCAAAAAAAGGAGAAAACGTGGTCAGCATAATGGGAACAGGCAACAGCAGTGCTATAATGACCCTGAGCTGAAAAAAACTCAGGGCTAGGGGGGTGTATGTATGGTGTGTGTGTGTGTGTGTGTGTGTGTGTGTATGTGTGTGTATGGTTTGTGCATGTACGGTGTGTGTATGGGTGTGTGTGATTGTGCATGGTGAGTGTGTGACTGTGTATGGGGTGAGTGTGTGTGTGTGTATGTGTTTCCATTGCCATGAGGATATCATACAATTCTTAAAGCACTGGTCACATGGGCGCATTTTTTTTTAGCAATTTCTTGCCGGAAAGTTATTTCAAGCAATTTTCGAGAAATTCGAGCAAGTTTTTGAAGCATTTTTATTGACAATCGTGATAGTCAATTTCTTGACTATTTCGAGCAAGATTATCGGTTCAAAACCCGGTTAATACCATATTTAATGACACGAAGCTTATTTATCGAGTATTTACCTTGGCTATATATAACATAGATCAATAACATTATGTATAAAATGCACAAACAGTTTTTTACGACACACTGAGTTTATTATTTGGGTGGTGTTTTGGCGTGTTTGTTTACAAAACACAAGCCCATACAGCCGGTCATTCTCCACACACTAACAACCCTCCCTACTGTAACTACGATAGTTGAACCAGTCTATATTAAACACTCGTTCCTCCTCCTCGCCAGCCACTTACGAGTCCCCAATAGTTTTTCTTCGCTTTCTCTCATTTCTTTTTAATAATAACAATAATACCAAGGATAGCTGCTGCGTCGTCTGCATTGTTGTTGTGATGTTCCGTCTCCCTTCTACTCGCACAGCGGCGTTAACTTTTTTTTCTTGCTGTAGTAACTGAACCAAGAGCCACTCGTGTGACCACATTTGGAAGAAATTACTCGTAATTTCTTGCTCCAAATTAATTGCTCATCAAAGGGATCGTGTGACCGTAACTTAAGTCACCCTTTAAGAAAAACTGTAAATACTGATTCACAAAACTTAAGGATAATTTCTGACTTGGAACCATCGGTGTAATGCAGAAAACAGTTATTGTATTCTAAAACCTACCCAAGAAATCTTTTACCCACTTACGATATAATTCTTTTCTATTCCATCAATAGATGTTATTTTACTTTTTTATACGTATTTTTATTTTAGTAATTTATAAACTATTTTCTTTATATACTTCATTACCTTTTAGTGTAATGAAGAGAATGAATTACAGAAGGTTTTTATAATTATATTGCGAACAATATTTTTCCTCGCAATAAATAAACAATGACGATGATCTTGTTTACAATATGGAGCTTGATGTCTTACTCCATGTTCGTTTATTACATTTTCTGCCATACCCGACTGTTCTTTTCTTTCTTGTAGTGAAGGTTTTTGACAATTGATATATATATAAAGTTGAGTTAAGAATAATGACTCTGATATTATAGCCATTAGGTCCTGAATAATAAGTGGTGTCTAAGTGAACAAATGTATGATGTCTTCAATTACCAGCGTAGTGGGGGTAACAGTGGGGGTAGAAGCGAAGGGTAGGAGTGAAGGGTGGGAGTAAGGCGTGGGAGTAAGGGGTGGGAGTAAGGGGTGGGAGTAAGGGGTGGGAGTAAGGCGTGGGAGTAAGGGTGGGAGTAAGGGGTGGGAGTAAGGGGTAGGAGTAAGGGGTGGGAGTAAGGGGTGGGAGTAAGGGATGGGAGTAATGGGTGGGAGTAAGGGGTGGGAGGGGGTGGGAGTAAGGGTGGGAGTAAGGCGTGGGAGTAAGGCGTGGGAGTGGGCGTGGGGAGTAGGGGTGGGAGTAAGGGGTGGGAGTAAGGGGTGGGAGTAAGTGGTGGGAGTAAGGGTGGGAGTAAGGCATGGGAGTAAGGCGTGGGAGTAAGGGTGGGAGTTAGGGGTGTGAGTAAGGGGTGGGAGTAAGGGGTAGGAGTAAGGGGTGGGAGTAAGGGTGGGAGTAAGGGTGGGAGTAAGGAGTGGGAGTGGGCGTGGGAGTAAGAGTGGGAGTAAGGGGTGGGAGTAAGGGGTGCGAGTAAGGGGTGGGAGTAAGGGGTGGGAGTAAGGGGTGGGAGTAAGGCGTGGAAGTAAGGGTGGGATTAAGGGGTGGGATTAAGGGGTCGGAGTAAGGGGTAGGAGTAAGGGGTGGGAGTAAGGGGTGGCAGTAAGGGGTGGCAGTAAGGGGTAGGAGTAAGGGGTGGGAGCAAGGGGTACGAGTAAGAGGGTGGAAGCAAGGGGTGGAAGCAAGGGGTGGGAGTAAGGGGTATGAGTAAGTGGTAGGAGTAAGTGGTAGGAGTAAGGGGTAGAAGTAAGGGGTAGAAGTAAGGGGTAGGAGTAAGGGGTAGAAGTAAGGGGTAGAAGGAAGGGGTGGGAGCAAGGGGTGGGAATAAGGGGTGGGGTGGGATTAAGGGGTGGGAGTAAGGGGTAGGAGTAAGGGGTAGGAGTGACGAGTAAGAATGTGGGACAAGAGGGAGGGGTAGCAGTGGGGGGTAGGGTTAGGTTACAAACTTCTATTTACTTCATCATCTGTATCCTGCTGGTGATGTTCTCTCTTTAAACAATTTGTAAAATAAATAAATAAATGGTCAGGTGTAAATGGTAAGAATTTAACAGAGTAATACTGAGGTATTACAAGAAAGAACTAAAAACTGTCCACTGTGTGTATCAACATTTTATAAAAGTATTTGTGAAGCTGTAAAATACTTAGATATAAACTTTTAATTCAACTCTGTAATAAAAATAATTGCAATAATGAATCTAAACAAGAAATGAACTGGGTGAAAAAAATCTACAAAATACTAAAAATATAAAAAAGAAGAATTACAGTAAAACCTGAATCATTGTAATAAACATTATTAAACTTTTCGTTGTTATGACCTAAAACAAACAAGGAAGACTCGTCTAGATTTTCGTTCTGTGAATTAACTCCTTGGATCGCTTTTGGGCAAGAGGGGAGTTACTCCGACTTATTCCGTGAAAATATTCCCAACTGTCCATAGAATCCGTTACAGTTTCCTTTATAGTAAGTGACTCACAAATGATTAATATTCCCATTCACCTAAACTAGCCTAACCTATCCTAATCACACCAAACCTAACCTATCCTAAATTTATATATCATCAACAGATTTATAGATATGTTGGAGAAATAATTATCAAAAGTTTGTTGTCTCTGCAAATGTATTTTTAAAAAAAGAAAATGAAATTAAAACTTTCTAGAGAACTCAATTGCGTCATGAGCGTTGCGGCTTGGTTCGGTTAGGTAACATTAGGTTAGGTTAGATAAGGTAAGGTAAGATTAGGTAAGGTGAGGTAGTGTTAGGGTTAAATACATTTTACTAATTTTGCATCAAAATAATCACGACTGAAGGTATCGGATAAAAAACCTCTGAATATAATTCTTTTTCTGAGAAAAAAATTTCTTTACCACTTATTTTTTGCCCCACTTTTTTTATTAAGTTTGATGAACTTAGATTAGGTTAGGTATTATTTAACTCTGAGTCATGGGTACTTATTGGATACTTGGCAGAATAACTTGTTATAACTTGGTCCTAACAAAGGCGGAGTCTAAGCAAAAATGTTCACTTGACCTCATATTTGGATTTCATTACTGAAGGATATTTACAGCTATACCACATTAATAAGGTCTATCTGCAAGTTTATTCAGTCATAAAAAAAAATATACCCTAAATGTGGACAATAAAAATCTTCTATTTTGGTACAAATTACTTGAAAAGTTGTAAGAAGACAAAAGCTGCATCTCTTCCATAAAGCGAGAAATAGAACAGCCAAGCCTCTTCTTGTCGTAAAAAAAAACTAATATTGTATTTTAGTATGTTGATGTACAAAACATTTTCTTCATTATTCTATGATAAAACAAGTCTAACAAGCATTATTAAAACATATATTATTAATTTTTTTTCATGCAATCCGGAAATAGCGACTACTATATCCAGGTTGATCGTGTTGAGGTCCTGTAAGTTACAGGCTAGATTACGAGCTCACTTACGGAGTTCGATGCCAAATATTTGTTTTGAGAATCCCGATCGGAGACTGTAAGTCCAGTTACTTGGTAAACAAGTAGATACAGTGAAATAAACTGCTGTACCTAAATATTATGTAACTCAAAATATATTCCCAAAACAGCACGTTTACAGATGAAAATAAAAAAAAGCATAAATAATACAAACAAAATCAATTAATATGTTTTTTATTACAGTATTTTTAAATATCAGAAGCGTAGGTTCAGCGCTTCTTTTGTGTCTTTTTCCCGGTGAAGATGTAGTCTCCCCATGGCAGGTACTGGTCCTTTTGTACACGGCAGAAAGTGGTAGTTTCCTTCTTCTTCTTGTTGTTTTGGGTCTTGTTGTTTTGGGTCTTAGTGTGTTTTGTGGTCTGCAGTTTGTTAGATCGGGGGCCCTTCTCCTTCATCTGGCAAGGCTTCACCTCCACCTTAGTCACCTTCGATACAGTGCGTCGGAACACCATTGTGATGTACTGACACTAACAGCTCTCTCACTGAGGTCAAATCAAAATTTGACCATACAGAAAGAATTACGGTTTAATAAGGTTGGAATTTAAAGAAATTGACAACAAAATAAAGCTCTGTTTATCACTATAGTAAAGAGGGATGGTGTTTGTAAAGATGATGGATGGTGTTATAATATGTAGTGATGATGGATGGTGTTATATGTAGTGATGAAGGATGGCGTTATATTGTAGTAATGATGGATGGTGTTATATGTAGTGATGATAAGAGGGTAATATATGTAGTGATGATGGATGGTGTATATATATATATATTGATGATGCATGATGTTATATGTAGTGATGATGGTTGGTGTTATATGTAGTGATGCTGGATGGTGTTATATGTAGTGATGATGGATAGAGTTATATGTAGTGATGATGGATGATGTTATATGTAGTGATGATGGGTGGTGTTATATGTAGTGATGTTGGATGGTGTTATATGTAGTGA
This sequence comes from Homarus americanus, assembly GCF_018991925.1. Taxonomy (NCBI): domain Eukaryota; kingdom Metazoa; phylum Arthropoda; class Malacostraca; order Decapoda; family Nephropidae; genus Homarus; species Homarus americanus. The sequence continues at coordinate 10,667 of NW_024717618.1, read as the reverse complement.
TGATGGATGATATTATATGTAGTGATGATAGGATGGTTCTATATGTAGTGATGATGGATTGTGTTATATGTAGTGATGATGGATGATGTTATATGTAGTGATGATAGGTTGGTTTTATATGTAGTGATGATGGATGGTGTTATATGTAGTGATGATGGATGGAGTTATATGTAGTGATGATGGATGATGTTATATGTAGTCATGATGGTTGGTGTTATATGTAATGATGTCGGATGGTGTTATATGTCGTGATGGATGGTTCTATATGTAGTGATGGTGGATGGTGTTATATGTAGTGATGATGGATCGTGTTATATGTAGTGATGATGGATAGTATTATATGTAGTGATGATGATGGATGGTGTTATAAGTAGTGATGATGGATGTTATATGTAGTGATGAAGGATGGTGTTAGTGAAGATTGTGAAGTGAGATGTAGTGAAGATTAGTGAAAGTGAGATGTAGTGAAGATTGTGAAGTCAGATGTGGTGAAGATTGTGAAGTGAGATGTAGTGAAGATTGTGAAGTGAGATGTAGTGAAGATTGTGAAGTGAGATGTAGTGAAGATTGTGAAGTGAGATGTAGTGAAGATTGTGAAGTGAGATGTAGTGAAGATTGTGAAGTGAGATGTAGTGAAGATTGTGAAGTGAGATGTAGTGAAGATTGTGAAGTGAGATGTAGTGAAGATTGTGAGAAGTGAGATGTAGTGAAGATTGTGAAGTGAGATGTAGTGAAGATTGTGAAGTGAGATGTGGTAAAGATTGTGAAGTGAGATGTAGTGAAGATTGTGAAGTGAGATGTAGTGAAGATTGTGAAGTGAGATGTGGTGAAGATTGTGAAGTGAGATGTAGTGAAGATTGTGAAGTGAGATGTAGTGAAGATTGTGAAGTGAGATGTAGTGAAGGTTGTGAAGTGAGATGTAGTGAAGATTGTGTAGTGAGATGTAGTGAAGATTGTGAAATGAGAGGTAGTGAAGATTGTGAAGTGAGATGTAGTGAAGATTGTGAAGTGAGATGTAGTGAAGATTGTGAAGTGAGATGTAGTGAAGATTGTGAAGTGAGATGTAGTAAAGATTGTGAAGTGAGATATGGTGAAGATTGTGAAGTGAGATGTAGTGAAAGATTGTGAAGTGAGATGTAGTGAAGATTGTGAAGTGAGATGTATTGAAGATTGTGAAGTGAGATGTAGTGAAGATTGTGAAGTGAGATGTAGTGAAGTTTGTGAAGTGGGATGTAGTGAAGATTGTGAAGTGAGATGTAGTGAAGATTGTGAAGTGGGATGTAGTGAAGATTGTGAAGTGAGATGTAGTGAAGATTGTGAAGTGAGATGTAATGAAGATTGTGAAGTGAGATGTAGTGAAGATTGTGAAGTGAGATGTAGTGAAGATTGTGAAGTGAGATGTAGTGAAGATTGTGAAGTGAGATGTAGTGAAGATTGTGAATTGAGAAGTAGTGAAGATTGTGAAGTGGGATGTAGTGAAGATTGTGAAGTGAGATGTAGTGAAGATTGTGAAGTGAGATGTAGTGAAGATTGTGAAGTGAGATGTAGTGAAGATTGTGAAGTGAGATGTAGTGAAGATTGTGAAGTGAGATGTAGTGAAGATTGTGAAGTGAGATGTAGTGAAGATTGTGAAGTGAGATGTGGTAAAGATTGTGAAGTGAGATGTGGTGAAGATTGTGAAGTGAGATTTGGTGAAGATTGTGAAGTGAGATGTGGTGAAGATTGTGAAGTGAGATATGGTGAAGATTGTGAAGTGAGATGTAGTGAAGATGTGAAGTGAGATGTAGTGAAGATTGTGAAGTGAGATGTAGTGAAGGTTGTGAAGTGAGATGTAGTGAAGATTGTGTAGTGAGATGTAGTGAAGATTGTGAAGTGAGATGTAGTGAAGATTGTGAAGTGAGATGTAGTGAAGATTGTGAAGTGAGATGTAGTGAAGATTGTGAAGTGAAATGTAGTGAAGATTGTGAGGTGAGATGTAGTAAAGATTGTGAGGTGAACATAAGAACATAAGAACATAAGAAAGTGGGATACTGCAGGAGGCCGACTGGCCCATACAGGGCAGATCCCTTTCACACCCATCCCAGCACCTCCATGTGCCTATCCAACTTCGTCTTGAAGCTCCCTAGTGTCCCCGATCCTACTATAGCACTCGGTAGCCTATTCCACATATCCACAACTCTATTACCAAACCAGTGCTTGCCTATATCCTTACTGAATCGGAATTTATCTAATTTAAAGCCATTTGTTCTAGTTATTTCTGTTATTACTGAGCTTCAGAACATCTTCCATTTTACCCTTGTTAATCCCACTACCCACTTGTACACCTCTCTATCATATCTCCCTAACTTCACGCCTCTAATGAATGTAAGCCTGCTTTTCAGTCTTTCTTCATATGGAAGGTTTCTAATATTATGGATCATTTTGTCATTCTTCTTTGTACTCTCTCCAAAGAATCTATGTCCATTCTATAATAAGGACACCAGAACTGAACCGCATAATCCATGTGTGGCCTCACTAATGCTAGGTAAAGTTTCAAGATAACGTCAGCAGTTCTGTTACTCACAGACCTAGATATGAACCCAAGAATCCTGTTTGCCTTGTTGCGAACGCTAATACATTGTTTTCTAGGTTTCAAGTCGTTGCTAACAAATACACCTTGATTTTTTTCACAAACTGAGTTTTCTATTTCCGTGTTACCTAGTTTATACTTAACGTTTGTATTCGTCTTCCCTATCTGTAGTACCTTGCATTTATCACTATTAAAATTCATTTGCCAGTCTACTGACCACTCATGTAAGGTATCTAGATCTCTTTGAAGGTGTTCAAAGTCACTGTCTGAATTTATCACTCTCCCCATTTTGGTATCATCTGCAAATTTACTAATCCTACTAGTTATGCCTAAATCAAGATCAATAATGAATATAACAAACAGCAGAGGGCCTAATACAGATCCCTGGGGAACTCCGCTTTTGACCGCACCCCAGTCTGACTTTAATCCATTTATGCTGACTTTTGTTTCCTACCAGTTAACCACATGACCTAATCCATTTTAATACTGGATCCACCTATTCCATGTGCTTCTTTACCTTTCCTTATCAATCTCTCATGAGGGACTCCTCTATCGAATGCTTTACTGAAATCTAAATAAATTCATATCATATGACTTATCATTATCTACCGCTCAAATACTTCTGAAAGCTTAAGCAAATTTGTGAGACAAGAACGTCCCTGCGAACCTGGGTATGAGAAGAATGAATTTAGTTGAATGTTTCAAGGTGGCTTCTGATTTTGTAGCAATAATTGACTTTAGCAACTTGCCTATGATTGACGGAGACTACCGGGACGGTAATTTGATGCTATTGATTTATCACCCTTTTGAAAATCGGAACTACATTTGCAAGTTTCCAAGCTTCTGGCACTAGGCCCGATTCTAATGACTTATTAAATAAAACTGCTAATGGATTACTCAACTCATCTCTACATTCTTTTAATATTCTAGCATATACCTCGTCTGGACCAGGCGATTTATGAGGCTTCAGTTTGTTAATTACTTTAACCCTTTGGATGCGGCATGCGGGTAAACCCGCCCAAAATATTATATTAATTAAATGCGACAAGCGGGGATATCCCACGGCCTTGAAAAAACTTCCCCAAATGAGACGACATGCGGACATATTATGTATTGAGGTATAGGAGTATTTCCTGAATGCAATATAGCTTATTTTTGTACTATTTTGTTTGATATTATCTGAATATGTAATACATATCTAAATTTGCTGTTTAGTAACCAAATTGATTAAATTTATTTGCCATATACCAGACATTGATTTATACCAATTTACTGCATTTTTGGGTATAAATGTCATTTTTTCTCTAAAATTTGCACACATATGTGAATTTTTGTTCCAGATTTGGAAAATATACTAAAAGTTCTCTAGGAAAAACATATAGAAAATGTGATTATATGAAATTCATTTTTGGCAGGATAATTGACACTTTTCAGGAACCGGCATGAAATTTAATTACGCACCTAAAGGGTTAAGCACATCGTTACTAATAATATTGATATTCATCAACATATTTTCTATACTGTCGTTATATACCTTATGAACTTCTGGAAACTGTGCTAGGTTTTCATTTGTGAATACGGAGCGAAAATGACTATTTAACGTACTACACATTTCTAACTCATCATCAGTCATTTCTCCTGTCGTAGTTTTAAGGGGACCTATTGTATCTCTAACCTTTGATTTATACAGTTGATAAAAAGCTTTGGGGGTATATTTCGATTCGTTTGCTACCTTGATTTCATAATTTCTCTTTGCTTTCCTAATTTCTGTTTATACCTGTCTTGTTAGGTTCTGATAGTAACCAAGTAAGTGATTTTCGCCTTTCTTAACTTTTCTATATACTCCTTTCTTTTTCCCTAGAAGATCTAAGAGTCTATTATTCATCCATTTTGGTTGGTTCCGTATCGATCTGAATTTTCTTTTAGGGATGTGTTTATTTTGGGCATTATTGATTGTCGCAATAAATTGTTCATAAGTAGTTGCTAAATTAAATTCGGGGTTATCCCGACCTAAGTTGACAGTTTCCGGAGGTGTGGGGGGGATTAATCTTTTGACCATAGGGTCATCCCTTAGGTCTCTCCTTATGCTACCGTAATTAGCATTCCTAAAATCCGGGATCAAGGCCGAATTTTCCTTCTTCCTGCCATCCCATATTATGTTAAAATATATGGCTTTATGATCACTGTTTCCTAGTTCGTCTCCAATCCCAACATCTTTTACTAGATTTTCATTATTACTGAGAACTAAATCGAGGATATTATTTCCTCTAGTGGGCAAGTTTATAAATTTATATATAAAACTATCCTGTACTACTTCTATAAAATCTTCAGATTCATTATCGCTAAGTTGATTTTTCCAATCTATGCCTGAAAAGTTGAAATCGCCTAGAATACATACATTGTTTCTATCAGATGCCTTCTTTATTTCCTCCCATAGCAATTTACCATCGTTCCTACTCAAATTAGGTAGTCTATATATAACACCAATGACTACGGATTCACTGCCCTCACCAATCTCTACCCAAATACTTTCATTGTCGCTATTTGTTTTAATGTTTGATTTATTGCAGCCTTTTAATGACACCCTGATATACACTGCTACACCGCCACCTCTCCTTCCTACTCTGTCAAATTTAAATAGGTTATATCCTGGAATATGAAATTCTGCTAAAAAATGCTTGCTGTTTGAATTTATCCATGTTTCCGTTATTGCAATTATATCTATGTTCTCTTTACTAACAATGGCCCTGAGCTGGTCCATTTTGTTACACAGGCTTCTACTATTAGTATAATAAACACTCAATATATTTCTTCCGTTTCTATCTGTTTTACATTTATTACTTTGATGTTTGTTATTATGACTAACTATATTTTCAGCATTATCTACTTCTGTTTCACTACTTCCCAGGACCTGCTTGTTTTTTGACTCCCATTTTCCCCGACCCCTCTCTACTGGCGAAACCCCCCCTTCTGAGTGACAATTTCACGCTCCAGGGATGCAGACAACGTCTTTACCCCCTCACGAGACAAGTGTACTCCGTCGCGACAGTACAGGTAGTCGTTGCCATAAAATCGTTGCCCGTCATCAATGAATGCCCAACCATTGTTTGCACAATGTTTTTCCAGTCGGCAATTAATAGCAATTGCCCTGGACAGCCATTCACGACCAACCCCTCTTCTAGGCAAGACACCACATACTATCGGGACCCCTCCCCTATCTCTAATCTTCCCCAGCGCCTCCCTATACCTCTTGAAAAGTTCCTCACTCCTAACCTTACCTATGTCGTTTCCCCCCACACTAAGACACACTACTGGATTGGTACCCTCCCCTGACAAAACTCTGTCTAACCTCTCGGCTACATGCCCTATCCCAGCCCCAGGAAAACATACCCTAGTCCTACGTTTCCTATCTCTCGCACAAAAAGCCCGATCCATAAACCTCACCTGGCTGAAGATTGTGAAGTGAGATGCAGTGAAGATTGTGAAGCGAGATGTAGTGAAGATTGTGAAATAAGATTATAAAGTAAACTGTAGTAATTGAGGTTAAACGAACGCGGGTTATTCTGTAGTGTATCCGTGTCTTGTTAACGTGGAACCAACATGGCGGTGGTTCTCAATATAGATACGTTATTTTGCCGGGAATTTCTGTCAAAACAAAATATGAATCAACCATATTTAGCCTAAATTAACCTAACGGCTTTATTATATATTCTAAGTTTTTTAAGTTGGATAGATCAGATCAGGTTAGGTTAAGTCAGGTTGGGTTAGGTTAGGTTAGTTTTGTTAATTTTGCCACTTAGAGGCTAGTTTATTGTGCCCCCCATACTCATCCTGTCAGCTGTAGCACAGAGAGATTACAAAGTGGTGTTAGATGAGGTAGGTGGTTAAGTTAAGTTTCAATAGGTTAGGTTAGATTATGTCAGGTTGGGTTAAGTTAGGTTAGGTAGGTAATAAGTAGATAGGTTATGTTAGGTAGGTGGGAAAGTTAGGTTTGATTAGGTTAGCTTATGTCAGACGGGGAGGTTAGGTTAGATTATGTCAGGTTAGGTTAGATTATGTCAGGTTAGGTCAGATTACGTCAGGTTAGGTTAGATTATGTCAGGTTAGGTTAGATTATGTCAGGTTAGGTTAGATTATGTCAGGTTAGGTTAGATTACGTCAGGTTAGGTTAGATTATGTCAGGTTAGGTCAGATTACGTCAGGTTAGGTTAGATTATGTCAGGTTAGGTCAGATTACGTCAGGTTAGGTAAGATTATGTCAGGTTAGGTTAGATTATGTCAGGTTAGGTTAGATTATGTCAGGTTAGGTTAGATTATGTCAGGTTAGGTTAGATTATGTCAGGTTAGGTCAGATTACGTCAGGTTAGGTTAGATTATGTCAGGTTAGGTAAGTAGGTAGAGGTGGGTAAAAAAGGTTAGGTTAGGTCGGCAGGTTTTAGTGTAGGAGCTGAAGTAATCACGTAAAAATTTCATGTTAATTTTTGACACCATACATTATAATAATCCTTATAAACTATGTTAAGGAACTGTGGTGTCATTTTTTCTGAACGGTTTATTATAAGTTTTATGCCTTTAAAGAAGTTTTATTAAAGAGCGGCGTAATGAACCACAGATGTATTACCATTAAGTCCTAATTAACTTAAAACATGACTAATAACCTATGAACATGTAGTATTATATGATTACAATTTAACATAATATATCATGAATGCTGTTATAATATCATAAGTGTGTTACAAACATGGCTGCTCATATATGCCATCCTGTCTCTGGCAAAGAAGAGATTGCAGTAAGTAAAATTATTTGCTAAAGACAAATACTGGAAATTAAACATATACATATTACCATTATCTGAAAAGCTTAGAACCACCGTTTTATATTTATTAAAAGTTTGTAGTGTTATACATCATGTGTAAACAAGTCACAAGTTATTATTTACGACATTGCTTCAGTCCTCGTCATCAGAGTCTTCTGTGTACAACAGATTCCTTCACCTTGTTTAGGCATTTCTCATCATCTGCTTGACAGTTACACATCTCGGTGCATGTCATGCTATTCTTTCTGATTCTTTCTGTATGAACATGACAATGATCCACATTTCCTGACGCCACATCCACATTTAACAAGTTCTGTGATTGCTTCTGGAGCTGGTGGTTGGTCTGATATTACTAGTATGAAACAGTCATTGTCAATCTTCCAGCCATGCTCTAATTGTGAAAGCATTTCACTGTCTGCATCACAAGACCACAGAAGAGCTTGATACCTTCCTCTCAATATATGATACTTTAGAGTTGCTGCAGTCGCTGGTAGTTCTCCAGCTTCTGCCTGCGTTTTCTTGAAGAGATGCCATCTAAGTTATGACAGTTTAGTGAAAGTCATTCGTGGACAGTAGAGCTTAAATACAAATTCCTTTAGACCAATAAACATGTTGCTGGAGGGCATTTGGTCTACTCAGCATCTTGAATGCATCTAGGACTTTTGTGTTAGATTTCATCAAAGTGCTCCAACATGCTTTCTTTCCTTTGCCAACAAATTTTCCAATGCAGTCAGATCCTGTGAAGGCATGGAAACCTGTAAGGCTCTCTGCCCAATGTGTCGTCGCTCACCAGTTCCTGTTTTCATACTTGTATTTTCTCCAAGTTGGGGCTGCTTTAATATGCCAAACACATCAGTGTCTGGTGACTTGATATGTACAGTGCTGCCCTTCTGTGATGCATATACTGTATGTCCTGCTTAAGTTCTATAACTTGTGATAGCAATTTGATGGTTGAAGTCTTATTTGCTGCTTTCCACGACAGAAGATTAACCTTGGACATCTTTTCCCAGATGCTCAATGGACCAACAATACGTTTCTTGACAAAATTTTCATAATTTTGTCTTCCAACTTCATATGCACATAGATTGTCATATTTGGCATTTTCTGGCATTACAGCTCCAGTTACCAAGTTTAAAAGAGCATCATTTTCCTGGGATTACAGTCACCAATAACATTGTGTAGCTTCTGTACATCAGCATATTGACGGCTGACCATAGCTGTAGAGAGCTCATGATGTTCTGTTCTTTTGTAATCTTTATGAGTTTGATATTTTATGTAATGAACTTAATTTGAAAACCCAAATGGTAGTATATGATCTTTTATCACCTTAGACACTCTGTGCGTCATGCCTCTCAAGTGATTTTTTCCTCTCTTACTTCTCTGGACAAATACGACCTTTATCCCATCAGAAAAAATACCACCATTTATTTTCTTAATCTACAGGTGCCAAGGTTTAAAATGACGGATGGTGTTAAAAATTAACCTGAAATTTTTATGTGACCACATATTGTCTTGTTGGGTTTCTGAGAGAACTTCACGGCTAAATAGCGCTTCTGTATTGATAGCCGGTACATGTCGTAATATCCACCGCTCATAGTTAAATCTTTATGTCCGTTTATTTTGTCCTAATTTAAGTATCAAAGAGTGTTTTTATTTTTAAGTATCTTAAGTATCTTTTTCCTCACTCTTAAGTATCTAAGTATGATGTTTTTTTCATTTTTAAGTAACTAACCATATTTTTGTTTTCATTATAAAATGTGATTGATATAGACAACAGAAGTAAATATCAGCTGGAGGTCGTAAACGAAGCTGATGTGAAGTATTTTGACTCACTGTTCCCACGAACTAATTGCTTCTCTGGTTTATACCGAAGAAATAAAACCGTCAACGAACCATCCGATTCAAATGTGTCTTAGGCGATACAGGGTGTTTAGGCGTCATTCTGATACCAAGAATGACTTTGTGTACTGTGGTGAAGCTGGGGGTAGGATAGGGTTGGGTTGGGTTGGGATGGGTTAGGATTAAGCATGTGTGGGTATATTCTGTCGCATTTTATAGGTATCTTGCGTCTTTCTCTTTATTCCTTCTTTATCATGAGTATCTTAACTATTAATACACCACCTCGCAGGATAATTGGAAGAGGAATGGATGATAGCAGGAATAACTCTTTCTTCTTACATATACCTTAAGCGATTACAGGTAACACCAGGTAGAAGTTCGTGACTCTTAAGTTTTTCCTCGACTTGGCTGATTCAACTGTAAGACTTGCTGTATTTATCCTTGTAAAATCTCACCTGTAGACCCTCACTTGTAAGACTCTCCCACCTGTAAGACCCTCCACTTGTGTAAGACTCTCCACTTGTAAAACCCTTTATGGATTTGAAATACCTTCTCGTCTTGACTCCACTAGTACTGTACACACCCTCTCTAGCCTTAGTTTACAGTAATGTTGAAGTATATAATGAAGACTCACAGCTCATGGGTTAGAAAAACAAAAGATGCTTGTTTTATTTATTTATTTATTTATTTATTTATAGCTTATTTTAAAATCCCCGAAAGTTAGAACAAAATGGCTGACGGGACTCACAAGCGGGCGGTGTTTACAGTATGGACCAAGAATAAAAAATAAATGAAAAATAAAATAAATAAATCGTAAATTGGTGCATTGTTTCTCCAGGGGTAATTATAGAAGTACAAATGTTCTCCAGCAGTGAGTAACGATCATAGTCACGTATAGAGCTTCCGACGCAGGTAGATTGATATAGATGCATTACCTTGAGTTAGTGGGTTACAGGGGCTTCTTACACGATAATATTAAAGGTGTTTTTTCCTTCTGTTTGTGGCACTTGAGGTGTTTAGGTTAGGTTTAATTAAAATGGTTTAGTTATAATAGTTATATTACGATAAGTTAAGTTGAATTTAGAACTTTTGATTTGCATATATCGTGTTTTTGAAGGATTTGTTAGCTAATAAGTTTAATTTGGATAAGTTTAGTTTAATTTAGATCATTTGATTTTACAAGGTCGTATTATAATGACTGGGAACCATATAGAAAACTGTTAGAGAAGTAAATATTTCTACGGCAGTGAATGAGTAAGTCAATAAGTGGTGTATAGAGCTGCTGACGCAACTTAAACGGTATATACTGTACATTATATATTATCAGAGCTTTCCTGTTGTACGTAACCGCCTCCGTCAAAGTGTCTTACTGGCTCATGTGAAGATTAGCCTCTAGTTTATTTAACCTCAAGATTAACTACACTGGCACTGCCTGACCTGACC
>NW_024717617.1:0-9932 GCF_018991925.1 Homarus americanus | reverse complement strand
TTCTCATGCAGGTTTTTTATCCCAGGACTGTCATAAGCAGCTGCGACCTGCCCCCCATGCATCGTCCTTCTCTGTCTCGGTCTGTCTGTTCATCTTTCTCCTCTTCTTCCTTTCTTTTCTTCCTCACCCTCCTCGCTGACCACTTCTGCCCACACCCCCCTCCGTCTATTTCTCTCTGTCTGTCTAGTTTCTATTTCGCCAAGCGTTTTTTATCTATTTTCACTTATTTTCTATTTTGTCTATTTCTTTCCATCACTTTATTTGTTCTGATAGACTATTTCTTAAACTCATTCTGCTCTGTCTCCTTTCAATGATCTTTCTGTCTGTCTGTCCTATTCTGTCTCTTTATTTTTTTCAACCCTCTCTTCCTTTCTTATTCCCTCTTATGTCTCCATCTTTCATTCTGTTACTCTGCATTCCCTTAGTTACACGGCAAAGAGCCCCACATCCCAACACTCGGTACACTGATCGAGCTCTAAGAATTACAGATTACCTCGTCAACCAACAGTACTGTATACAGGCGCTGATGATGAAACCCACACAACAATCAGATTACATCAATCCATTTATATTTTCACTCAGATTTTCCTCTAAAACCAACTCTCTAGGTCGAAAATTTTATACAGAAACATCTGTTAAAAATGTCTATCCTTGACAAACTTTATTTTAAATTATATAAATGATTTTTACTGTTATGAATATCATTTCATCGATTTTATACAAGATATCAAATAATCATATGAAACATAATATCCCCACCATCACTACCATCCCATCACCACCTCCCACCATCACTTCACGCCCACTCATCACTACACTCCCATCATCACCACCTCCACATCACCACCCCACACACCACTCCCAACATCACCACCCCACACACCACCCATCATCACCTCCCATCATCACCACTCCCATCACCACCCCCCATCACTACCTCCCACATCACCACCCCACACCATCACCACCGCCCATCACTACCACCCACTACCACCACTCCCATCATCATCACTACCGCCCATCATCACCACCCACCATCACTACCCCACTCACCACCACCTCCCACTCACCACCACCACCATCACCTCCCAACCACCCACACTACCCCACACACCCACCACCCCCATCACTCCCACCATCATCACCATCATCACCACCTCCATCATCACTCTCCACATCACCACCTCCCATCATCACCACCTCCCACACCACCTCACACATCACCACTCCAATCACTACCCCATCACTACCTCCCATTATCACTCCCATCATCACATCACCACCTCCCATCATCACAACTCCCCATTACACCACCCCCATCATCACCACTCCCCATCACCACCTCCCCATCATCACTCACCGCCCCATCATCACCACCCCATCATCACTACCTCACAATCATCACAACTCCCATCATCACCACCCCATCATCACCACACCTCACATCATCACTCACCTCCCATCATCACTACCTCCATCATCACCACCTCCCACATCACTCACATCACCTCACTCCCACTCACACTACTCCCACACTCACCCACTCACCACCACCCACATCACCAACCCCACACCACCCCACACCACCCCACCACCCATCACCACCCCACCAACCCCACCACCCCACACACCACATCACCACCCACCACCCAATCACCACCCACCACCACCCACCACTCCACCACCCACACCACCACCCACACCACCCACTCACTCACCTCACCTCCACCACCTCCCATCACCACCACCTCCCACCACTACCCCATCACCACACCCCATCATCACTACCTCCACATCATCACCACCTCCACTTCACCCCACCATCACTACCCCACATCATCACTCACCCACACTCCACTCACCTCCCCACATCACTCACCTCCACCACTCACCACCCACATCACCACCTCCCATCACTACCCTCCCATCATCACTTCACTCCAATCACCACCTCACCTCCCATCACTCACCTCCCATCATCACCACCTCCCATCACCACCTCCCACTCCATCACCTCACCATCACCACCACCTCCCATCATCACTACCTCCCATCAAATACCACCCTCCCATCATCACCACCTCCCCACATCACCACTCCCATCACAACCTCACATCATCACCACCCCACATCATCACCACCTCCCCATCATCACCACCTCCCATCATCACTCTCACACCACCACACACCACACCACCTCACATCATCACCACTCCCATCATCACCACCTCCCATCATCACCCACCTCCCATCATCACTCACCTCCCACTCACCACCTCCCACACCACTCACCTCCCATCACCCACCTCCCATCACCACCTCCCCATCATCATCACTTCACCTCCCATCACTACCTCCCCATCATCACTACCCTCCATCATCACCACTCCCCATCACCACTCACCTCCCCACATCACCACCCCACTCACTCACCTCCCATCACTACCTCCCACATCACCACCTCCCATCATCACCACCTCCATCACTACCTCCCACACCACCTCCCAATCAATCACCTCCACACCCACATCACCACCCACCACCACCACCCACCACCACCACCTCCCATCACCACTCACCCACCATCACCACCTCCCATCACCACCACCTCCATCATCACTACCCCACATCATCACTACCCCATCATCACCAACTCCCACATCACTCCCACCATCACTCACCTCCCCACATCACTCACCCCATCACCACTCCACATCACCACCTTCCATCACCACTCCATCACCACCTCCCACCTCACCCCACCACCACCACTCACCTCACCCACCACCACCCCACCATCACCACCCCACCACTCACCACTCCCACCACCACCCCACATCAACACCCCCATCATCACCACCTCCCCACACTACTACCCCATCATCACTACTCCACTACTACTACCTCCCATCATCACTACCTCCCATCACACTCCCATCACCTTCCACTCCACCATCACCACCACCATCACCACTCCCCAATCACCACCCCATCACCACCTCCCACCACCTCCATCATCACTACCTCCCACACCACCACCTCCCACCACCACCTCCCATCACCACCCACCATCACTACCTCCCATCATCATCACCTCCCACACACTACCTCCATCATCACTACCTCTCCCCCATCATCACTACCTCCCATCATCACTACCTCCCATCATCACTACCTCCCATCATCACTACCCCATCATCACTCCCATCATCACTTACCTCCCATCATCACTACCTCCCATCATCACTACTCCATCATCACTTACCCCCATCATCACTACCCCACTATCACTACCTCCCCATCATCACTACCTCCCATCATCACTCACTCCCCATCATCACTACCTCCCATCATCACTAACTCCCATCATTACTACTTCCTCACCACCTCACTCTCCCATCATCACTAACCCCCTCATCACTTACTTCCATCATCACTACCTTCACCACTCCCATCATCACCATCCCATCATCACCACTCCTATCATCACCACCCTCCCATCATCACCACTCCCATCACTACCACTCCCACATCACACCCACCCATCATCACCTCCCCATCATCACTCACTCCCACATCACTCACTCCACCACCCCACCTCCCACATCACCACCTCCCACCACTCACCACACTCCCACCACTCCCATCATCACTTACCTCCCATCATCACTTCACTCCCCACTCACTACCTCACATCACATTTCACTCCTCACATCATCACTTACCTCCCCCATCATCACACTACACATCACTCACCTCCCATTACATTACCACCTCCCAACCACACCCTCCCATCATCACTCACCTCCCATCATCACCACACCTCCCATCATCACCACCTCCCATCACACTCCCACACTACCACATCATCACCACTCCCAATCACTACCCCCATCACCACTACTCCCATCATCACCACTCCCCACCAAATCCCATCATCACCACTACCTCACATTATCACTACCTCCATCATCACTACCTCCCATCACTACTACCCATCATCACTTCACTCCACCATCACACTCCCATCATCACTAACTCCCACCATCACCACCTCCCATTACCTACCACTCCCCCATCATCACCACTACCATCATCACATCACTCCCACTCATCACTACACTCCCCCATCACACAACTCCCACTCATCACTTCACTCCCACTTCACTACTACCTCCCATCATCACTACTCCCACATCATCACTACCTCCTCAACACGCCACCTCCCATCATCACTACCTCCCATCATCACTAACTCCCACCACTACCCATCACCACCACTCCCACCATCACCACCTCCACCTCTCATCACTACCCACCACTCACTCCCATCATCACTACCTCCCCATCACTCACCACTCCCATCATCACCTCCCAACATCACTCAACTCCCACTCATCACTACCTCCCAAACTACTCCCATCATCACCACTCCCATCATCACTACTCCCCATCATCACCACTCCCACTACCATCACATTCCCCAATATCACTTCTACCTCCCATCATCACTACACTCCCATCATCACTACCTCCCACCATCACTACTCCCATCATCACTTACTCCTCATCACTACCACCTCCCATCATCACTCCCATCACCACTCCACTTCACTACCCCATCATCACTACCCCACATCACCACTCCCATCATCACTCACCTCCCATCACACTACCACACCTCCCATCATACTTCCATCATCACACTCCCACACCATCATCACTACTCCCATCATCACCACCTCCCATCATCACTAATTCTCCCATACCACTTTCACCTCCCCATCATCATCACCTCCCATCATCACTAATTTACCATCACTACCTCCCACTCATCACTACTCCATTCACCACATCACTTCACCACCTCCCACTCCCATCACCACTTCCATCATCACTCCCACACCACTTGGTATCAACACAGATTAGCTCATCTCTGCCTCTGCACTAACTCCCCTCACCCCTTCGATCTCTCTACCTCCAACACGTTCTTCTGTTTCATTTCTTTTCTACTGTTCTTCTTGTTCCACATACCTATCTTCCTCCCACACCACACCATCTTTTTCCTATTTTCACCTCCTCCTCTCCACATCACCCTGGATCAGACACCACCACACTTGACACAACATCAGCACCACCACCACACCTAACAATACCACCACCACCACAATTAACACATCACCATACCTAACATACTACACACAATACTACCAACACCACACACAACACCACTACCACACCATCACCACACCTAACACATCACACCTAACACACCACACCACCACCACACCTAACACACCACACCACCACCACACCTAACAACACCACCACCACACCTAAGACAAACCTGCAGACCAACGCCTCAGCCATACCTGTGGTTTAACCGACACTTGAAGTCTGCTCGAGTTGACAACAGAAATATGGCGACAACAACATAACACTGACAGGAAGACTTTCTTAACCGAGCGACTAGACAAACAAGGTACCTACGTGGTAAACAAGATCCGAATATATACACTGAACATTAAACAAACAAGGTAAACAGTATTAGTCAAAGCAAGAGAAACTAGTAAGAAATAAACAACATATGCAAACAATTTCGACAAAATATTATAACATAGCACAAGAAACAAGTTAAACAAAGTACAAAATAAATTACTAGATAAAAATAGTAATAATAAAACAAGGTGTAAGGCAAACAAGACACACGTTAACAGGAAAATAAAACCACATATACAAGACAGGATGTAAACAAAAAGCGCATCAAACAGAGCAGGAGATCAAATGTGAGCTATACAGGATATGAAGCAATAACTGAAAATGTAAATAAAGTAAACAAGACAAAAGACAAAGTACGAGTTAAACAAGAAACTCGCCAAACAAAGGCTGGGACAAAACAAAAAAACGACTGAAACAATACCTGAGATAAATAAGACACGAATTAAACAATGGCTGGGACAACCAAAACCCAAGTGAGGCCGTGGAGGAGGGCCGGGGAGGTAGGTGGTGGTGGTTCAGGTGTTATTAAGGTGCGACGTTAATTGTCCCGTGAAGGATGTACGATGAATTACGACTATAGTACCACATCCTCCCCCACGGCGGCCTCCACCGTCACCCTGCAGTCCACCATGCACCTGATGCTGCTGCACCTACAGGATCACTTCCCCCATAGTCCACCATCACCACCTGCTGCCACTGCACCTACAGGATCAACTCCCCCACAGTCCACTACCACCACCTGCTGCTGCTGATGCTGTTGCTGCTGCGGCTGCTGCTGCACCTACAGGATCAACTCCCCCACAGTCCACCATCACCACCTGCTGCCACTGCACCAACAAGATCACCTCACCCACAGTCCACTACCACCACCTACTGCTGCTGCACATACAAGATCACCTTCCCCACAGTCCACCATCACCACCTGCTGCTGCTGCACCTACAGCTTCAACTCCCCCCACAGTCCACCACCGCCACCACCTACTGCTGCTCCTGCTGCACCTACAGGATCAACTACCCCACAGCCCACCACCACCCCCTGCTGCTGTTGCTGCACCTACAGGATCACCTCCCCGACACTCCACCATCACCACCAGCTGCCACTGCACCTACAGGATCACCTCCCCCACACTCCACCACCACCACCTGCTGCTTCTGCACTTACAGGATCGACTCCCCCACACTCCACCATCACCCCTGCAACCACTGCACCTACAGAATCACCTCCCCCACAGTCCACCATCACATCACCTCACCAGCTTTCGCCACTGCACCTTACAGGATCACCTCCCCCACACTCCACCACCACCACCTGCTGCTTCTGCACTTACAGGATCGACTCCCCCACACTCCACCATCACCCCTGCAACCACTGCACCTACAAAATCACCTCCCCCACAGTCCACCATCACCACAACCTGTTGCCACTGCACCTACAGGATCACCTCCCCCTCAGTCCACCATCACCACCTGCTGCCACTACACTTACAGGATCAACTCCCCCACAGTCCACCATCACCACCTGCTGCTGCTGCACCTACAGGATCACCTCCCCCACAGTCCACCATCACCACCTGCCGCCACTGCACCTACAGGATCAACTCCCACAGTCCACTACCACCTACTACTGCTGCTGTTGCTGCTGCACCTAGGGACATCACTCCCCACAGTCCACCACCACCCTGCAGCTGCACCTACAGGATCACCTCCCCACAGTCCACAATCACCACCTGCCGCCACTGCAGCTACAGGATCAACTCCCCCAAAGTCCACTACCACCACCTGCTGCTGTTGTTGCTGTTGCTGCTGCACCTAGGGCATGAACTCCCCCACAGTCCACCACCACTCTGCAGCTGCACCTACAGGATCAACTACCCCACAATCCACCACCACCTGCTGCTGCACCTACAAGATCACCTCCCCCACAGTCCACCACCACCTGCTGTTGCTCCTGCACCTACAGGATCAACTACCCCACAGTCCACCATCACCACCTGTTGCTGCTGCACCTACAGGATCACCTCCCCCACAGTCCATCACCACCTGGTGCTGCTGCACCTACAGGATCAACTCCCCCACAGTATACCACCACCAACTGCAGCTGCTGCTGCACCTACAGGATAAACTCCCCCACGTTCCACCACCACCTGCTGCTGTTGCTGCTGCACCTACAGAATCAACTGCCCCACAATCCACTACCACCACCTGCTGCTGCTCCTAAGCTATAAGCAGCAGCAGCAGCATACAGCAGTAGCATGTGACCTACAGGATCATCTCCACCACAGTCCACCACCATCACTCACTGTTAAGTGCTGCTGCACGTACAGGATCAATCCCCACAGTACACACCACACCACCTGCTGCTGCAGCACTTACAGGATCAATCTCCCCACAGTCCACCATCACCACCTACAAGCACAGCCACAGGAGATCAATTCACCCACAGTCCACTACACCTACTGCCAAGCGTGTACATGCCAAGATCACCTCCCACAGTCCATCACGACCTGGTGCTGCGGCCGCCCCTTCAAGATCACTCTCCCCCACAGTCCACCATCACCACCTGCTGCCATTGCAAATACAGGATCAATTCACCCACAGTCCACCACCACCACCTACTGCTGCTGCACATACAAGATCACCTCCCCCACAGTCCATCACGACCTGGTGCTGCGGCTGTACCTTCAAGATCACCTCCCCCACAGTCCACCATCACCACCTGCTGCCATTGCAAATACAGGATCAACTCACCCACAGTCCACTACCACCACCTACTGCTGCTGCACATACAAGATCAGCTCCCCCACAGTCCATCACGACCTGGTGCTGCGGCTGTACCTTCAAGATCAACTCCCCCACAGTCAACCACCACCACCTGTTGCTGATGCTGCAGCTACAGCATCAACTCCCCCACAGGCCACCACCACCACCTGCTTCTGCACCTACAGGATCAACTCTCCCACAGGCCGCCGCCACCACCACCTGCTGCTGCTGCTGCTGCTGCTGCTGCTGCTGCTGCTGCACCTACAGGATCAACTCCCCCAAAGTCCACTGCCAGCACCTGCTGCTGTTGCTGCACCTACAGGATCAACTCCACCACAGTCCACTACCATCACCTGCTCCTGCTTCATCTACAGGATCAACTACCCCACAGTCCACTACCACCACCTGCTGCTGCTGCTTATGTTGTTGTTGCTTTCAGCTGCTGCACCTACAGGATCAACTCCACCACAGTCCACCACCACCTGCTGCTGCTGCTGCACCTACAGGATCAACTCCCCCCCAATCCACCACCACCACCTGCTGTTGCTGCTGCACTACAGGACTAACTCCCCCACAGTCCACCACCACCTGCTGCTGCTGCACCTACAGAATCAACTCCCCCACAGTACACTACCACCACCTGCTGCAGCTGTTGTTGCTGCTGCTGCTCTTGTTGTTGTTGCTGCTGCTGCTGCACCTACAGGATCAACTCACCCACAGCCCACTACCACCACCTGCTGCTGCTGCTGCTGCTGTTGTTGCTGCTGTTGTTGTTGCAGCACCTACAGGATCAACTCCCCCACAATCCACCACCACCTCCTGCTGCTGCTGCTGCTGCACCTACAGGATCAACGACCCCCCAATCCACCACCACCACCTGCCATGCTGTACATACAGGATCAACTTCCACAGTTCACCACCACCTGCTGCTGTTGCACCTACAGGATCAACTCCTTCTAATCCACCACCACCACCACCTGCTGCTGCTGCAGTTACAGGATCAACTCCCCAACAGTTCACCATCACCACCTGCTGCTGCTGCTGCACCTACAGGATCGACTCCCCCACAGCCCACTACCACCACTTGCTGCTGCTGCACCTACAGGATCAACCCCCAAAGTCCACTACCACCACCTGTTGCTGCTGCTGCTTATGTTGTTGTTGCTGTTGTTGCTGCTGTTGTTGCTGTTGTTGTTGTTGCTGCTGCTGCTGCTGCACCCACAGGATCAACTCCACCACAGTCCACCACCACCTGCTGCTGCTGCACCTACAGGATCAACTCCCCACAGTCCACCATCACCACCTGCTTCTGCTGCACCTACAGGATCAACTCCCCACAGTCCACCATCACCACCTGCTTCTGCTGCACCTACAGGATCAACTCCCCACAGTTCACCACCACCACCTGCAGCTGCTGCTGCACCTACATGATCAACTCCCCCACGGTCCACTGCCACCACCTGCCGTTGCTGCTGCACCTACAGAATCAACTCCCCACAATCCACTCACCACCTGCTGCTGCTGCTGCTATGTTGTTGCAGTTGTTGTAGGAAGGTGCAGCTGCCACCTACAGGATCAACTCCACCACAGTCCACCACCACCACCTACTGTTGCTGCTGCTGCACCTACAGGATCAACTCCCCACAGTACACTACCACCACCTGCTGCTGCGC
>NW_024717616.1:0-9529 GCF_018991925.1 Homarus americanus | reverse complement strand
TAAAAATCTGAATTGGCGTTACCTATCTTCTTTACCCTGTAGAATATGCTTCTTTTTAATTATTTATATTGTTTTGCTGTAAATGTGTAGTAAAACTTATTTTTACTTATGTGAATTTGATATGATTGTTTACTTCATACAAATTGCCCAGTTCATGAAATCGTCGGGTTTTTTAGCGGCGGTAAAGCCAGGCCACCCTCCCTGCAACCCATTGGCTCAAACATAATGTTCGATTAATATTGATATATCGCAAATAATTCCATATATATGTTAAGAATACCCAGCTTTAGCTCACTATAATGCTAAATTTAACGTCTGTAAAGATATAACTGTTTGGAAGCATTATCTACCAAGATATTATTGAAATTATTAATAATTTTTATTATAATTTTTGCTATTATAAATATAAACTTGAGATGGACATAACAATTTTCTCGATCATGTTTGATTTTGTTTGTGTCTAACGTGCACATTCTTTATTACGTTGTACCTCCTAAATCTTAACTTTAAATATATGTGTGAGTCCGACACAGGTACTGTACATAATTGTTTAAAATTTGTTATCCTCTGAAATGCAGAATAAGAATTTGGCTTTAATTTTGACTCTATATAACCATTTTCGTTATATCTCAGTATCATTATTTGTATACGAGAGTCAGTGAGATTTGTCACTTGACAGCAAAGAGTGAGATACAGTACAGTGTTTACATTACCTGCTGGATGTGAACAAGTCTTTGTTTACGTTATCGTCGGGGGGTGTGGAGGAATTGTCGTTTCAGTTTCTTAAGTGGTGTAGAGTGACCTGTGATCTGTGTGTTTTGGGTGAGAATGCTAAAAACTGTTCGCTGGGGTGTATTTTTCGGGGCGGGGATGTATCTCTAGATGGTCTGTGGATGTATAACGGGGGCGTGATTTCAGGCGTCCGTGGATGTATATCGTGGGCGTGATTTCAGGCGTCCGTGAATGTATATCGTGGGCGTAGATATACCTGGATATTACCCGCATGGACGACAGTAGACTGCCAAAGCAGGCAACTGAAAAGGTATAAGGATAGCCTTAAGACAAACCTGAAAAAGTGCCAAATCGACCCCCTCACCTGGGAGTCGATTACTCCACACTGTAATGCTTGGAGGAGCACCTTACGAGAAGGTGTCAATACTTTCGAGTTAGCCCGACTGCAAACCGAGACAGACAAGCGCCAACGCCGGAAAGGCACGCTAGATGCAGCCCTTCACATGTGCAACGAATGTGAACGACGCTGCCGGTTCCGTATCGGCCTCTTTAGCCACCTCAAAACTTACC
Organism: Homarus americanus; assembly: GCF_018991925.1. Classification (NCBI taxonomy): domain Eukaryota; kingdom Metazoa; phylum Arthropoda; class Malacostraca; order Decapoda; family Nephropidae; genus Homarus; species Homarus americanus. Next base: position 8,227 of record NW_024717616.1, on the reverse strand, counting down.
AGTGAATGTGACATCCCTAATAACTCATAACATTGTAGCGTTGCTGGATGATCGTCATACTCGATTCCGAGTGACAGCAAAGTAGTAGTAAGTGTGTGTGTGTGTGTGTGTGGGTGTGTGTGTGTGTGTGTGTGTGTGTGTGTGTGTGTGTGTGTGTGTGTGTGGAGAGAGAGGAAAGATGCAATAAATTTTACTCATACTGTCCAGGATTTCTTCGTTAGTGTCAGTTTAAGAGAGCGGAGAGAGAACCTCTAATTTCTGGGTATTTTCGGAATAGTTTTTTTACTCTGTTGGCGCTAAAGTGGAGTGGCAGCGTTTATATCACAAATACTTGGAGGCGAAATTGTTGTTGGCGATTTTGTTAGTTGAGGAAAAACAAGTCGTGTCCACTGGTTGATTTTGAAACCCTATCACGCGTTACTGAAACCTTATCGCTTAGTTCTGTTGCCCGTTCAGCTCTCTCTCTCTCTCTCTCTCTCTCTCTCTCTCTCTCTCTCTCTCTCTCTCTCTCTCTCTCTCTCTCTCTCTCTCTCTCTCTCTCTCACACACACACACGCACACTCCACCTGACCTGAGGTATAACAGTGAAAGTTGTATCTAACAGGAATTTCCATCATCGAGTGAATCCCCGGCGAGTTGAAACAATTGTTATTCAAATGTATTGTTCAGCCAAAATAAAACCCGTTGAACATGATTGGCTTCCCCCCGAACGACCTTTCAGTTAACAGAATATACCATGAACCACAACACACACACATACACACACATACACACACACACACTTTATTTTTACATGGTTTTGAGTTTTTATGCAATTTTCACATTGATCCGAACGAATAAACTGTAAATATTGCTCACTGATGCAACTAATATGTGTTAAAGTATTATATCCTGTTTTTATAATAATGCTTACATGACTTTATTACTATCACTCGTGTTAGTAAGGGACCTATTTATTCTTTTCTTGAATATAATGCTTTTTGTGGTCAGTGTTTACTTGGTTAATGGGTGTAGCATTATATGGGGTGGATGATAGGTCGTTTTCGTGGGCCTTTTCCTTCCTTACCTCCTTCCTTCCCCCCTTTTCCTTCTTTCCCTCCCCTTTCCCTCCCTCCCCCTACCTGTGGCTGATCAGTACAGGTGCCCAAACAAAGAGGTTCTCAACGAAGTAACAAACACACACTCACTTATTTTTCTCTTCTGTCTCTTTCTAATCATAATTAATTCACTGTCAGTCCATCTTGTAGGGATTAATTACCTGAAACATTGTACAGGTATAAATCTTAGCCCAGACCACCTGTGTTATGAGCCCAGAAATGGTGGTTATGTAGTTAATGTTTTGTCCGTCTGCCGTGTAATTACCTCAACATTGGAGGAACCAGAATGCAAAATTTATACATGTGTCTGTTTCTTGATAATTCAGTGTCTCTTGTACTACGTGTCAGAGGTCAAGGTCACAGACAAATTTGACCTAAGCTGTTGCGTCACCAAGGATGTTATTACCACACTCAATCAGTCACAGGCAATGTTGAGTGAGTGACGTGAGACATCTTCAGTGACCTCCTGTTTCTGTTGTGTTGATGTACTGTACTACTGTTCCATGAGACATCTTCAGTGACCTCCTGTTTCTGTTGTGTTGATGTACTGTACTACTGTTCTAAGCCTCTTGTGGTCAATGTAATATAACTCGTGTGAGACTATGTACACTAGAGCCCGCCATGATGATAGTGTTGATCATCTCAGACACCACACACCACCACCACAACCACCTCACCACCACCACACCACCACCACACCACCTCACCACCACCACCACCACACCACCACCTCACCACCACCACCTCACCACCACCACCACACCACCACCTCACCACCACCCCACCACCTCACCACCACCACAGTTAACGAGGGAGGTATTAAACACACTTGACTCTCCTCTGTGTTATGTATATACGCTTCTGTGTCGTGTTTCAGGCAGCTTACGTCTGGAGCTCAATTGTCTTACGGTGGTCATTGTACCGGCTGTCTTAAAACCTAACCTAACCTAACCTAACCTAACCTATCTTAACCTAACCTAACCTAACCTAACCTAACCTAACCTAACCTATCTTAACCTAACCTAACCTAACCTAACCTATCTTAACCTAACCTAACCTATCTTAACCTAACCTAATCTAACGTCACTGTTATATTTATTCAACCGATGTTACTGAATTTATTTGTCCCTCACAGCGATCCTTTAGAAAATGTCGTTGATCCTTGAAGTAAAAATAATTAATAGTCGTTGTAATAAAGCAGTCAATGGAATAAGATGGATCACTATAGATTATGTTGGTCGCTGTAGCAAGGTAATCACCCTCACTCACCTGTCGTAGTCCCGTAGAATTTAGGTTATATATAATTGCCAATGTTTGAGTGAGGTGATTCTCTCGAGGTCCATTGGTGAGTATCGTAAAACAAAAAAAAATATTGCCCATTTGAATCCACTGTTTATTGTCATTCCTTACTTGTGTTTATTAGGAAGGCTCAGCTCTTTATTTAACGATATAATTGACCTGTTCTACGATAGTCAACAATGAGACAGACACAGACACACGATTTAAACCTTATTGTAGATGTTAGGATGTGATGTTAATTCTGCTGGTCGACCTCTTCCCGCTCCCTCCTGTCCTCCTCTTGATGCAACACGCAATACTGTTTACCTTTTGTGTGTAGGTTGACCATCTTGTCGTGTCAGTATACATTCACCACCTAATGTTGCTCCCACTGAGGTATGCCTGCCTCCATTGTCTGAACTTGGTGAACATTGTATACCATCTCGACTTACAGGTTGTTGAACATAAAGGAGAGACTGGTGTTGGTATCAGGTGGAATACTAAGACAAAAACGTGTATGACCTTTGAACTTTGTGTGTGTGTGTGTGTGTGTGTGTGTGTGTGTGTGTGTGTGTGTGTGTGTGTGTGTGTGTGTGTGTGTGTGTGTGTGTGTGTGTGTGTGTGTGTGTGTGTGTGTGTGTGTGTGTGTGTTAAACAAGAATCACATATGGCGACTGAAATCTAGATAACAAGAGTCCCTTCTCTCTCTCTCTCTCTCTCTCTCTCTCTCTCTCTCAGATGAACACTTGGCGGGCACTATTCAAGGGTCCATCTCCGGACGTATAGTAATTACTTATACATCTTGTGAGTTTATTTTGGTGTTGGTGTAGAGATGATGGAGGAGATATGTGGAGGGAGGGATGTGAAGGTGTGAGGGAAGAACGTGAGGGGGGGAGGGAGAGAAGCCGGAGGTGTGAGGTGACGTGTTGAGAGAACTTGTGGTAAGAATATTGTGAAATTATGTACACATTACACTCATGTATGTCTAAGTTAGATATAAATTGATGGACTAAAACTTTGGTCATTTTCCGAGTCATAATTCTTTCCCTCATACTATCATGTTAGTTTATTATCATGTTAAGTTAAATCATGTTAGAATACCCATCATATTAGCCTAGAACCATCATGTTAGCCTGTCATCACATTAGCCAACCATCATCATGTTAACCTACCATCATCATGTTAACCTACCATCATGTTAACCTACCACCATGTTAACCTACCACCATGTTAACCTACCATCATGTTAACCTACCATCATGTTAACCTACCATCATGTTAACCTACCATCATGTTAACCTACCATCATGTTAACCTACTACCATGTTAACCTACCACCATGTTAACCTACCACCATGTTAACCTACCACCATGTTAACCTACCACCATGTTAACCTACCACCATGTTAACCTACCACCATGTTAACCTACCATCATGTTAACCTACCACCATGTTAACCTACCACCATGTTAACCTACCACCATGTTAACCTACCACCATGTTAACCTACCACCATGTTAACCTACCACCATGTTAACCTACCACCATGCTAACCTGCCATCATGCTAACCTACCATCATGCTAACCTACCATCATGTTAACCTACCATCATGTTAACCTACCACCATGTTAACCTACCACCATGTTAACCTACCATCATGTTAACCTACCATCATGTTAACCTACCATCATGTTAACCTACCACCATGTTAACCTACCACCATGTTAACCTACCATCATGTTAACCTACCACCATGTTAACCTCCCATCATGTTAACCTACCACCATGCTAACCTACCACCATGTTAACCTACCATCATGTTAACCTACCACCTGTTAACCTACCATCATATTAACCTACCACCATATTAACCTACCACCATGTTAACCTACCATGTTAACCTACCATGTTAACCTACCACCATGTTAACCTACCACCATGTTAACCTACCACCGTACACAACCTGCCATCATGCTAACCTACCATCATGCTAACCTACCATCATGTTAACCTACCATCATGTTAACCTACCACCATGTTAACCTACCACCATGTTAACCTACCATCATGTTAACCTACCATCATGTTAACCTACCATCATGTTAACCTACCACCATGTTAACCTACCACCATGTTAACCTACCATCATGTTAACCTACCACCATGTTAACCTCCCATCATGTTAACCTACCACCATGCTAACCTACCACCATGTTAACCTACCATCATGTTAACCTACCACCATGTTAACCTACCATCATGTTAACCTACCATCATGTTAACCTACCACCATGTTAACCTACCATCATGTTAACCTACCATCATGTTAACCTACCATCATGTTAACGTCAACCACATCTGCACCATTATGCTCTTTATCTCAAACTTACAATGGCTGGGAGATTCAGGAACCTTAGTTGGCGATGGTCAAGAGTACAGGCAGAGGGGAGTACTTTGTTGTCTAGTGAAGGAGGATCACCCAAGACCTTCCCCAAGATCCTGAAGGCTCCTCCCAGCTCCTGATGGTGGTGCTGGATGGGGAAAGGGTGTTTATACGACCTTCTGGCTTCCTCTTTATAGTTCCGGGTTGTCTGAGTTAACATGGAAGTAATGATATGCGTTTGTGTGTTTGGAGTTAATGAGATTCTTGTGGGTATTTTTAAGTATAAAATGTGAGTTAGGAGTTTGTTATGGGGGGTTTTCTACACCTGTGGATGTTTTAAGTGTCGTGTTAAAAATAAGTTGTTAGTATTGGCTGTGGGTGATGGTGGACTTAGTTATGGTCTTCCTTGGGTACGGAAGCCTGGGGGAAGGGGAAGGGGAAGGGGAGGGGGAGGGGAGGGGAGGGGAGGGGAGGGTTAGGGGGAACCATTGAAAAGACCCCGAGATGAGATACGTTTTGTTTATTTATTTATTTATTATTATTATTATTATTATTATTATTATTATTATTATTATTATTATTATTATTATTATTATTATTATTATTATTATTATTATTATTATTATTATTATTGTTATTATTATTATGATATTTTGGGATCCTTTAGTCGAGACAAATTCAATATTTTTTCCCCAAGTTTATAAGGAATGTAGTGTTGAAACGGCAGCTGTACATACCAGTGTTGTATTGGCTGGTACCCCGTTCACCCCCGCACTATTCCCCAGTCACCCATACCGCTCCCGCCCCCACCCTACCACCCATACTGCCCCCAGTGATGACCTGACCACCGTAGGGTCAAGACCTATTTAGGCGCTGCTCCTGCTGAGCAGCTCTCACCCTTGGCCATGTCGGCCCATTCCCCAAGTCCCTCTCCCCGACCCATCCTCACCACCGGGATATCAACATAATCAAAAGTGACATTTCGTTTCGGAAAGAAGTGGAACCAGTGTTGAACAGTTAAGAACAGTGTTTAAGCCAGTGAATTCAGTACTAGACAGTACCAGTGAGAGCCGTGACCCGCCAGTGAGATAAGCACCGCTGGGTACTGACCGCCATCTCCTGACAAGGAGGTGCTAATCAGTCCACTCTGAGAACAACAGTGGGTCGGCTTCACACTTGACTTCGAAATAACACAACACCACCCAGTAGGGTGGGGATAGGTCAACAACTGCAAATATGTTGCCTGTATAACAAGTGAACTACCGTGTGTTGAGCACTGTGTCGTGTGTAGGTGTAGGTGCCCGCGAGGCAAGGCCTATACCCTTGTGGTCACGCTCGGCCATGTGGTGAGGGTTTGTTTACACAAACCCCCGTCCTCATAGTGTGCCAAGCTGGTTAGTTCTTTTGAAACTAAAATTGACTTTGATACTGTATCTAACCAGGAAAACAGACATGCTATTAAGAACAAGTGTAGTGTAATAAAAGTGTTTATAAACTGAGAAAACTCCTGTTACCTTAGTCCCCCCGACACCACACTCCCTCCGCGGGAGGCCCGCTCATGGCCTCCCCTCACACCGCTAATACGCTGTAGATGCCAGTCTCCTGTCCCCAAGAGGGTTACGCCTCCCAACCACTGCTGACTTCTAGGAGTGCCAAGCAGTCCTCGGCCCTGACGTAGGTGAGCCAGGCGACTGTGGTGTTGACCTTGACACCAACGGAGAAGATGGCTTTCAACTAGTTCAGTCCAGGAACAAGCGGAAGGCCGAAAAGGCAGAAAGGCAGAAAGACGTAGAGACAATCAACTACAACCACAAACCCCCATGAGAGTAAGATTATACTTCCCTGAAGGTACATCACCTGAAGACAAGTATCTCTGGCTGAACGATGCAGAAGACAAACACCCAGAGGCTGAGTTTCAGTTCAGAGTCGGTACACAAGATCATGTTCTGATTAGAAACGACCCAGCAGTCATACAGGATCTCCTCACCAACAGCATAAGGGGAATAACCATGGAACAATCATCCCAACCATGGAGCAAGAAAACCATAATAATCATAGGGCTCGACCAGTACCAGACCCCTACACTACTAGAAGCCCATCCCTACATCAGAAGGACGAAGCGACTCAGGGGCAAGAATGCAGTCATTGCAGACTGGGTTGGCTCGGAAGACCCACCCAAGACCATTCGAGTCCGTGGTGCCTATCGGACTCTGAAGGTAACACTCTATCAGCCCCCTAACCGGAGGTGTTACAACTGTCAGCACTGGGGCCATGTGGCCCGGTTATGCCCCTCGACTAAGCCGTGGTGTGGTCTCTGCTCAAGGCAACATGCAACACAGGCTTGCAGAGATACAGTTGCTCAAGGGGGTGTCATCCAACAGAAGTGTATTAACTGCAAAACAGTTGGAGTTCCTGTATGGCACCCTAACTGTTCTAGAGCTCCTACACCCCTTCAGCGCCCAGACCCGCCACCCAGGCAGGTCTCAAGAAACACTAATGCTGCTAGGGTACTCCCTACGGCCAACCCCTGGCCTGCCCTCCCCACCAAAGCTCCAGGATCATCACCAGCAGTCATCGAAAGCTCAGCATGGGGCAACACAGACGTACCGACACAACAGGTAGCTGCCAACACACTCCCTGCACAAAGTGAAGAGATCAATGATTTGAAAAATGAAATTAAAGAACTCAAAGCTCAGTTTACAGCTCTAACTGAAATGTTTGGGAGCCTCTGTGATACACTAAAGGAAAAAAACACCACCAACACAGTGCAGCAACTTCGGAAAAATTACAGTCAAACTGAAGACATTCAGATGTCAGCACCAGATGTGGAAACTCAAGACCCACCAGGAACTAGTGTCCACGCAGAGGAAAATAGTGATACTGGTAACAGTTCTACTGATGCCTCTGTGGACATGGTCAGTGAAGATGAACAAGCACAAACAGAAAATGGTGGTGATGTCGAGTGTAACCAAAGTGTGTTGTTGTCTGCCAATGAAATACAACAATTGTTGAGCCGCACGTGCTCCAGAAATGTTTCCAAAAGGTTAACTGGCCTACTGCCTGCCGAAGGGACAGGCAGCGCAGAAAAGAACAGTATCATACAGTGCCTTTTGCTTCTTTCCAAATACATTTCATAATGGCCAGTGTTAATACCAGACAAAATTCCAAATACATTTCATAATGGCCAGTGTTAATACCAGACAAAGATACAGAGCTGTGAAGGTGATGAGCTGGAACATCTCATCCCTTAGAAAACGATACCCTGACCTACACCACAAAGTTGTGACTGAGGACATCGATATTGTGTGTCTGCAGGAGTGTCTCACACCTAATGGTAAGCCCCCACCCAGTCTGCCCAATTATGTGTATTATGATCCTAGTTCTACTCACATGTTTGATGTATGTTAAGAAGTCACTCCCGCATGTACCTCTTGTATCCAAAAAGACTACCAACCTTCAGTACCATG
>NW_024717615.1:0-10938 GCF_018991925.1 Homarus americanus | reverse complement strand
CTTACGAATAATATAACATGTATGAGTCATATTGATTAATTTGGGAGAAAATGCTTTCTCCCTTATTAATTATTATTATTATTTTGTGTTATAATAATATAATGTGACTCATGGTGTCCTCCTAGTTTAGATGAGTGATGTGCAACTGGAGGATGAAGGTCAGGAGTCCGGGCCTATGGATAATGGAGGAGACTATGGAACTGTCCCTGAGGAGATACTATTGAGTGATGAGCTACAAGGACTAGAAAGTTCAGCTCAGGCACTACATTCAAGGAATTGTCTGTCAGTAGAGAATTTGAATTCAGTAGTAGTAGTTTCACCCGAGACCCAAGGGGACCATACTACACGTAATTATAAAAAATGGAAAGTGACTTGGATTACTAAGATAGATCCTCATGTGGCTTGCATAATTCATGGCAGCTGTGTCTCAGATAACCTATTTTCACCAATGAATTGTGCAGTTTGTTATGATCAAATTTTTCAATTTCATCAAGCTACAGGTGATAAGTAAGATTTATTGCAATTACAAATTAAAAATAGGTGGAATAAGGCCTTGAAGAGTAAATTTTTGAATGTACGACAATGGAAAGATCCCAAGTTGGCAGAAAGTTTAGGTTTATTGGTGTTAGGTAAAAGACTTAATCCCCACTTAGACAAGACTGCTTCTGCTACGAAAAATAAGTTATTGGACCCTCCAGACAGTGAAGCAGTAGGAAGTCTACAAAAACCTCTTTCTACTCAATCTGATTTCAGTGGATTCCAGGATCAGGACGATGAGCCTGGTTCTAATCATAGTATCAAGTCACTTGAGCAGGAAGAACCTGTTGAGACTGACTTCATCCTATCCACATCTTGGCAACCACTTCCACCTGGGCCAAAAGTGTTGGTTACTGCGAGTGGAAACAGGCTGCTGTCGACTAACATGCAGCTGCTGGATAATATTGAGTGTAAGGTTGATTCTAACAGGCCATGGATAACATTGGTAAGAGCTAAGTCTTCTTTGTTTACTACTCCATCTGAATCTGTGGATTCCTTATTCAAGTTATTTTATGAAAATGTCTCTAAGCTTCCTGATATCTCAGCAACTACAAAGGGAGAGGAAGGACCTGCAACTTTGGGTCATAATTCTTTGTTTTTGGAGGGTGATCCTACACCTTCTTGGCCTGATATTTGCCCAAAGATGATCTCTGAAATAGACGAAGTCTGGGCTAATTTATTGAAAAACTTAACATTCATTCCCGCTGACAGGAATGCTCACAATTTTAGTTTTTTGAAGTTCCAATTTAATGCCGAAAAGAGTTCCTTATATGATCTTTCCCAATATTTGTCGGCTTCAAAATATGTTGATATAAGTTATGAAAAAAATTTGAAACCAGTTGCCCCTGGACAAATGTTTTGCTGCTGCTCTACAAGGAATCCCATATTCCCTGTACAAATCATTTTTAGATCATTTGTTGAAAGCCCTAAGACTGAAAATCCAGCTAAGGAAACAAACAACAAATAATGCTTCAAGTGGTAGTGCTTATTTGTTGATACGTTCTTCACCTCGTTCTCCTGCTTTGTTTGGTGAGCAATAATTGATTAATTATAGATAATCTTTGGAGAATACTATTAATATTAATGTCCCCAGGAGTCCTCAGACCTTTCAGAAACCTAGGAGAGGAAGGTTTTACAGGGGAACAGGACCAGCTGCCTGGGTCGGTTATCAACCTAGGGGAAATTTTAGAGGAGGAAATAATCAAAGACGTAATAGAGGTGGCTGTTTGTTCAGAAACGGACGGAGACCTTATTCCACCACCTCAGCAACTTCCCCCTTCCAATGAAGCCAGACAGCTGGGTCGTCTAGGGGGTTGGGAGAACAGATGGACTTCTTCCATATGGGCTTACAAGACAATCAAAGGGGGTCTCACATGGACTTGGTTGAGGCGCCCTCCCCTAACATTCCCAAAGAAGGGTCAAAAACCAACCCCATTACTTACAAAATTTGTAAGTTAACTACTAAACAGAGGTGTCATAGAACCGTTGCAGTCAGAGAAATGCTTCATGTTTCGCCTATTCCCAGTCCCTAAGAAAGGCAGCGACAAATTAGGGTAGATTTTGGATCTTTCAATCCCAAACAAATTTATTCCCAAAAGAAGTTTCAAGATGCTCACTTATGACCATCTGAGGCATCTTAATCCGCCCAATGCTTGGATCTCAAAAGTGGATCTCGAAGATGCCTATTATCACGTTCCTGTTGCTCCCAGGTACAGAAAATTTCTGGTGTTCAAAGTAGGGGAATTAAGTTATCAATTCACAGTGATGCCATTCAGTCTGACAATTGCACCAAAAGTCTTTACAAAACTGGCACATATTCCTAGAAAGATCCTTGCAAAGGAGGGCATAAGAACCTTTGCTTATCTAGACAATTGGCTGATAAAGGGAAACTCTTTCGAAGATTGTCAAAGGGTGACCCAACGCACACTAGTACTATTTCAAAACCTTGATTTAAAGATAAACCAGGTAAAATCAAATTTAATACCATGTCAAAAGTTGGATTGGTTAGGCCTCCACTGGGATACAAATCAGCAGACAGTCGGTTTACCAGGAACAAAAGTAACAGATTTGATAAACAAAGTAGAAGCCTTTTGTGTAAAGCACAAGGTTTCTTGGCACGATTGGGAAAAACTAATGGGTCTTGAATTTTGCCACAATAGTGGTTCCATTGGGAAAGTTAAGGAAAAAGCAACTATCTCATCTGGGCTCAAAGTTGCTTTGCAGAAACAGAAACGTTGCTTCTTCTCTTCCTATTCAGATAAAGAATCATCTGTTATGGTGGACAAACTGGGACAGTCTAATCGGTCCCTCTCCCTGGGTTCCACCTCAAACAGGTTTGGTCTTTTGTACGGATGCATCCAAAATTGGATGGGGATACCATTCTTCAAAAGGGGAATTCAATCAAGGGAAGTGAAGCAACTTCCTTTGGGACAAACACATAAATATAAAAGAATTAGCAGTGGTCCTATTCTTTTTGTCAGCAAACCCAAATTTACAAAATATGACGATCCTGTTTGCCGTGGACAACAAAACGGCAGTCTTTTGTCTCAATCATCAAGGGTCAACAAGGTCTTGGCCCCTTCTACAACTATCAGAAAAAATTTTCAGTGTTTGTGCAACACAAACACTTTACCTCAAAGCAACTTATATACCGGGAGTGCAAAACAATTGGGCAGATGCGCTGTCCCGTCTCCGGCCAGTATCGACAGAAACATAATGGTCCCTAAAGGTATCGGAGTTCAAGAGTCTAGTGAAGAAGTTTGGAACTCCACAGATAAATCTGTTTGCCTCCCTAACAAATCACAAGATGCCAATTTATGCATCTCTGGAAAGGTCAAATCTTTTAGGAAATGTCCTCTTAGATTGGAACCTTTGGAATTCAATCTATCTATTCCCACCTGTGAAAATATTGCTCAAAGTGGTTCACAAACTCAGATCCTTCCGAGGCAAAGTCCTCTTAATTGCACCATATTGGATCCTACAACCTTGGTGCCTGGATCTACTGGACTGGTGCCTGAATCCTCTACAATTGCAACAAGGATGTCTAGACCAGGTACTACATTCTCAGTTCGAGATATCCTTGGCACTTCACGCTTGGAGTTTCTCAAAAAAAATGTAAATACAGTTGTACCCCGCTTTACGCGGTCAATTGAACACACAGGGGACCGTGTTAAGTGAAAACCGCGTTAAGTGAACAACAGAACATATGAGATTAATTCCAATAGAGACTGGCCCGATCCCCAAACTCCACTTTTTGACGACACACAACTATGTTGTAGTAAAAATTTTATCTTAACTTTATGATGGTATGAACAAACAAGTAATATAGAAGAGGTTAGGTTAGGAAAAATAAAGGTTAAGTTAGGAAAAATATAGGTTAGGTTAGGAAAACTAAAAGTTAGGTGTAACACTTACATTAGAAGAAGAGATGGCTCGGCATACGGGGATGGAGGCGGAGGGGAGGGAGAGGCGAGGCAGGCGGGAGCGGGTGGCGGGTGGGACGAATCTGAAAATAGCGTCTCGAGCCGGACACTCTGCGCGTATATGGGTAGATGAACTGCATTAAGTGAAAGTTCGGTTCTGGCGAGGCACCGCGTATATGAGAAATCGCATTAAGTGAAACCGCGTAAAGTGGGGTACAACTGTAGTTTGTTGGGTAGTTCCAATATAGCTAATCAAGTATTAGCAGGTCATAGACCCCAAACTTCTATTCAATATGAGAAAGCTTGGAATCTTTTTCAACAATTTATCAAGTTAACAACTCCAGAATCATTATCGGAAATAGTTGTGTTAGAATTTTTAGAATTTCTGTCCAGAGTTAAAGGCCTTCAAGGATCGACAATTGCATCTTATAAATCAGCGTTGGTTGACCCTTTGGCTTGGGGTTTTAATATTACTTTGAACCCAAGGATTTATCAAATGCTAAGATAGTCCTTTTTCATTCAGAGATCTCCTCGACCCAAGAGAATCCCGCCTTGGTCTCTGGAAAAAGTTACTATCTTCTTATGGGGCCTAATTACAATATAAATCTGAACAGGGATAAATTACTCCAGAAGGCAGCTTTCCTTCTAGCATTAGCAACGGGTATGAGAATCAGTGAACTGATTTCAATTTTCATTAATCCATCATTATTGGTATTTTCTCATGAGGGTGTTATCATTTTTCCTACGGAGATCCTAAGAAAAAATGAAAGGGAAGATTTGCAAGCTCAACCTATAAGGATAAAACGTCTAATTGATGAAACGAGGATTCCTCACATATTGTGTCCAGTTAGAAATCTTCAGTAATAGTTAACCAGATTCCCTTATAGAGGCTCTTATGTTTTCTCATCAAGGGATGGTAAGAAATTATCTCCTAGTCAATTGGCAAAATCCTTTTCTCAATTAGTGAATCAAGCAGACCCTGGCAAAAAATTTTTGGCACATGACATTAGGAAATATGCAGGGTCTGTGGCCTTTCTGCAGCATATGAATCTCAGTCAGATCAAGGAAATGGGCTTTTGGAGATTCAAAAACTTTAAAAGACAGCTATCTTCATCTATCTCTGAGAGATACTTCAAATGTGGTGGTGCTGGGTTCACCTCCCCCATCTAGTCAATCTCCACTACGAGGACCTTCTTCCTCATTAGAATAAAGTGAGTATCCTTTTTGAGTAAATTAACATTTTACCTTCCGGTAAATGTTCCTAATTTTGGAAATGTTCAAAACGGTTTATAATATAATCGGGACCTCAGTCAGCGGAGCCTTGTATGCAAAGTCACCTCCCTCTCCACCTCCTGCTTGGGTGTTCTTGCTGACGTCGATTTCAGCTTGAACAAAAAGCCGTTTTTTTTCTAAAAACCAGTTTTTGTGATATAGTCGAATGCGACGTCCAAAACCCACCCATCTCCTCCCCTTGAGAGTTGACTTTTAATTACTGCTCTCTCTGAGGCAAGAGATGAGGTTCATGATGCGCATAGTGGGGGGTGAACGAGGGGTTTGAGAATTGCAATTAAATGCCAGGTAGCGACGTGTCATCCTAATAATACAGCGCATCTTCTATTATGAAGTCGCTAGATGGTTAGTGACTAATCTAATATCCTCTGCTTTCTAGTCACTTCGTGAATGACGTTGTTTTTCGCCCTCCCGGTCTCGTCTTCACTGAAAAAAAATATATACAGTAATACCCTGCTTAACGCGGTTTCGCTTAGCGCGATTTCACGTATACGCGGTGCCTCGCCAGAGCCGAACTTTCACTTAACGCGGGTTTTTTCCACGTATACGCGCAGGGTGTCCGGCTCGAGATGCTATTTTTAGATTCGCCCCACCCGCCACCCGCCTGCCTGCCTGTTTTAGCTCATAAAATTCATACAAATTACCCGGTCAGAATATAATTTACATTGCTGGAATTCTTACAATTTGATGATCATTTTGAATATAAACATCATAGATTTTGCATTAGACATACAAATTTTAGATATAATGTTTACTCTGAGTAAATATGTTATCTTTCGTGCAAAATATATGACATTTATATTCAAAATATTCCTGGTCTTACAAGGAATCCAGCAATGTCAATTATATTATCCTAACTTTAATCTGAGGTATTATTTAATACTAAATGTTAAAATTTAGTTTTTTCACCCAACATCTCTTGAAGGGAGTATTGGTGGGGGGTGGGGGGGAGGGTTGGGACGGACCGCGCGGTTGGAAGATGGGGGGAGGCAAGGTGGGGTACTTTGATTGACAGATAGCATTGTGAAGAATATTTTTTTTTATATTAACTGAAGATATTTGTTTTAGCTCATAAAATTCATACAAATTACCGGGTCAGAATATTATTTACATTGCTGGAATTCTTACAATTTGATGATCATTTTGAATATAAACATCATAGATTTTGCATTAGACATACAAATTTTAGATATAATGTTTACTCTGAGTAAATATGTTATCTTTTGTGCAAAATATATGACATTTATATTCAAAATATTCCTGGTCTTACAAGGAATCCAGCAATGTCAATTATATTATCCTAACTTTAGTTTGAGGTATTATTTATTAAAATCCAGTGGTTTTCCCCCAAAATTTCTCAGAGAGGGAAGAGCCAGCAGTGTAGTGTGAGAAGAGAGGGAGGGAGTTGAGTCCATTATTTGAATAGACATTAACTTTGCGACTGTATTTCTCTATTTCTTTTAAGTATTAATTGTGTTATTTTTACTAGAACATAGGTATTGTGTCCGAAAAAGTAGAGTTTGGGGGTCGGGCCAGTCTCTATTGGAATTAATCCCATATGTTCTGTTGTTCACTTAACGCGGTTTTCACTTAACACGGTACCCTGTGGGTTCAGTTGACTGCTTTAAGCGGGGTACTACTGTATATATATATATATATATATATATATATATATATATATATATATATATATATATATATATATATATATATATATATATATATATATATATATATATATATATATATACAGTATTACCCCGCTTTACGCGGTTTCACTTTCCTCGATTTCTCATTTACGCGGTGCCTCGCCAGAACCGAACTTTCACTTTCCGCGGTGCATCTACTCATATACGCGGGAAGCGGCGTGGGCAGGATGCGCACAAGGTCGCCCAGTCATCAAAACATTACCGAGTTCTTCACCCGCCACTCACCACAGCCGGCCTAAGTCAGTGATAGTGATAGTGAGGATATGGACTTATATGGACTTTGAGGGGTTTGACAAAGAGGCCCTGCAAGCCTATGTGGTGGATAGTGATACAATTGATACAAGTGATACAGGTGAGGGCCAATAATCTGCCCTCTGCCTCGGAACCAACCCCCCCCCCATCCCTGTGTGCCCAGCCATCTTTTCTACTAATGTAAGTGTTAAAAAAACTAATATTATTGATATTTCTCTTAATTATTAATTGTGTGAGCATACCATCATAAATTTAAGATGTAATTTTTACTACAACGTAGGTATTGTGTCTGAAAAAGTGGAGTTTGGGGGTCGGGTCAGTCTCTATTGGAATTAATCCCATATGTTCTGTTGTTCACTTTACACGGTTTTCACTTTCCGCGGTACCCCATGGGTTCAATTGACCGCATAAATCAGGGTACTACTGTATATATATATATACTGTGTATATATATATATATATATATATATATATATATATATATATATATATATATATATATATATATATATATATATATATATATATATATATATATATATATATATATATATATATATATACACTTTTACTCTTAAATCACTACTGTAATGTGATACAGGTGATTAATTTTTCTCGTGCAAAATACATGATGTTTATATTATAATTACTCACTGTTTTACAAGGATTCCAGCAACGCTGGGCAGATTGGGGAGAGAGAGGGTGGGAGCAAGCGAGGGGGCGTGGGGGGAGGGGAGGTAGTACATTTGACAGTTGGCAGCGGCCCAAGGTCTAACGCGTGTACCTGTATATTTATCAGTTCTTAGGTGACTAAGCTTCTCTCTTATAAAAAGCCAGTGACATGACCTGGGTGAATATAATTAACATTGTTGGGATTCTTGTAAGATACTGATTAATTTGAATATAAACATGCTATAATTTGCACTAGACATAACAATTTTAGTACCATAATCAAATTAGTACATGTGCACTCCAGCTTTGCACTAAGGTCATTTATTTCTTTTACTTTTCTTTTAGTATGGTGTGTGCATGTAAATGGATGAAAATAAATGAAGAAATTTATGTAAATCCACCCAAAAATACAGTTGAAAAACTTTATATTTTAAAATGTACACTAATGTACTACAATTTTTATCTCGAGCAAAATATATGACGTCTATAATCAAATTAATTTCTGTCTTGCAAGGATTTCAGCAATGCAAATTATATTCTCCTATACTCTGAGATATTATATGAAAAACTTAAGGCCTAAAACCCCCCACATTCCCTCATGTGGGGGGGGGGGGGAGTGGGAGGTGAGGCGATATGATTTGACAGTTGGCGCTGAAGGCCTGCGTGTTTATTTATCATTCCTTAAGAGTAACTAAGCTCTTCTCATAATTTGCCACCCAAACGACCTGGGTGAATATAACTTACATTGCTGGGATTCTTGTAAGATAGTGATTTATTTGAATACCTTTAGAAACAATCTATATTTGCAATAGACATAACAGTTTTTGTACCGTAATCATTTAGTACATGTACAGTACAGGTTTGCACTTAGGTCCATTGTTAACTGAGGGACCACTGTATTGCAGTGTACAGGCGGCTATTAACATATCTTGAGGGGGTTAGGTAACAGAGATACCGTGAATGTTAAAATCCGTGTACTTTTGCTGCCCCTAATAAAACCATGGTCCCCCCATGTCCTTATTTACCGTACATACCTGTGTGTTGTTCGAGTTTTTAAGACCAAATTATTTGGCAAAAAATTGGGGGTCGACCTCTAAACGGGTAATAGCTTCGTTAGGTTGAAAAATATTTACCAGTAACTACCAGTAAACAATGGAAACGACGCACCAACGCACCACCAGCTGTGAGTGTCGGTACAGTTGCCAGGGCAGATCTCTTGCTTCATCATAGCATGCCCAAAGTAGCCAAATGCATGGTATGCTATGCACAGGATGATGTAAAACATAAAGTATTCATTTTTTAAAGTTTATTTATAGATACTGTACATAAATTTTTTTTCATTACATTTGAAACATCAATCTTTATTATTTAAATTTGAAGCAAAAGAAAACTACAATACCGTATTTTCATTAAAATATTACATCACAAGTATATTTTACCTTAACTGTAACTGAATGAATATATTCTCAGAAATAAATATGGAAATGACTTTCGCTTTCTTTCGTTGTTCAAAAGATTTAACTTGAAACAAACCTGTACTGTACATGTGCTAAATGATTACGGTACCTAAATTGTTATGTCTATTGCAAATATAGATTGTTTATACAGGTATTAAAATAAATCACTATCTTACAAGAATCCCTGCAATGTAAGTTATATTCACCCAGGTCGTTTGGGTGGCAAATAATGAGAAGAGCTTAGTCACTCTTAAGTAATGGTAAATAAACATGTAGGCCTTCAGCGCCAACTGTCACATCTTATCTCAAATAAATAAACAAACACCACACTCTGTCACCTCACTCCCCCCCCGTCCCCCCCCCCACGCTTGCTGGCTACCTCCCTCCTTGTGTTCCTTTACTAAAGATTGGTGATAACTTTATTCTTTAAGGTGTTTATTTTATATAATATCTCAGACTAAAGTTAGGAGATTATAATTTGCATTGCAGGAATCCTTGCAAGACAGCCAATAATTTGAATATAAACTTCATTTATTTTGCTCAAGATATAAAAATGTAGTGCAGTCGGCCCTTAACATACACGGGTTTAGCATACACGGATTTGCAAATACGCGGATTGCCCCACCGGAGGAATATTCTGTACATTGAAGTACATTCAAATCGCGCGCCGTTCAACTCACGCGTGGCACCGAACACGGGACACCGCTCGCTCCCGCAACCTCACACACACACACACACACACACGCACACGCACACGCATAGCGCGTCATCACCCCACCCTGCCACTCCGCGCTCCGTCACTCAGTCAGTCTCGCTGTAACCACGCTTGTGTTAACATCAGAATTGTAGTTGCTTCCCTTGCTACCCACATTTACCATGGCCCCTAAAAGAGCATCAAAGACACCAGCGTGAGCCACCCCTAAGCGCCAGAAGAAAGTGATGACTCTGCAGGAGAAGGTGGAGTTGTTGAATAAGTTAAGGGAGGGAATGTCGTTCTCTGCTGTGGGGTGACTGTACAACGTGAATGAAAGCACGGTACGTACCATCAAGAAAAGGGAAAAAGATATCTGTGATGCTGTAAGTGCCAGTGCTCCACGCAGTGCTAAGCATGTCAGCCAAGTGAGGGAGAAGGCATTGGTGAAGATGGAGAATGCCTTGTTTCTGTGGATAGAGGACCAGCACCGGAAAGGTGTAGCAGTGGACTCTATCCTTATCCGGGAGAAAGCTAAGTCTCTACACACACGCTTCACGCCTGTAGCTGAGGAACCCTTACCCAGTACCAGTGCTGCTACCCCTACACCTGAGACACCTCCGACACCTTTCCAAGCCAGCAAGGGGTGGTTTGACAATTTCAGGCGTCGATTCGGCCTGAAGAATGTGAAGATGACTGGGGAGGGTGCATCAGCAGACACCATGGCCGCGAAAGCTTTCCCAGCAGAGTTGAAAGCAATACTCGAGGAGCAGGAATACGAGTCAGAACAAGTTTGGAATATGGATGAAACAGGTAAGACAATAAATTACTACTGTACTGTACCTTTAACCTTAAAAATGCTCAAATACCTGTTGTACTGTACGTGCTGTATTGTGTTGTAAGAGAAA
>NW_024717614.1:0-12102 GCF_018991925.1 Homarus americanus | reverse complement strand
TGTCACCCTTGGCAATGGCCTTCTGGGCTTTTCCAGCCTTCTTGGCAGCCTTTCCGGAAGTTTTGGGAGGCATGGCGGCACAGTTACTCGTGGCGCGGAGCGAGAGAATTGAAAACTGGCCCGACTAACTTTTCCTTATATACCGAGCGGGCCGCTCAGGATCAGACTGGCTGCAGCTACGGCTCTCTTACATTGGTTGGGTCCGCGAGACGGCCACCTGGCCTGATCCTGAGCTTGGTATAAAAGACCAAGGTGGCGGGCGGAAATTTAACTCCTATCACGAAAAGCAGCAGCAGCAACATGTCAGGACGCGGCAAGGGAGGCAAAGTGAAGGGCAAGTCAAAGTCCCGTTCTAGCAGGGCCGGACTCCAGTTCCCCGTGGGTAGGATCCACCGTCTCTTGCGTAAAGGCAACTATGCTGAGCGTGTTGGTGCAGGTGCCCCTGTGTACCTTGCAGCCGTCATGGAGTACCTGGCAGCAGAAGTGCTCGAGCTGGCCGGTAACGCCGCCCGCGACAACAAGAAGACCCGCATTATCCCGCGTCATCTTCAGCTTGCCATTCGCAATGACGAGGAGCTGAACAAGCTCCTGTCTGGAGTCACCATTGCCCAAGGGGGTGTCCTTCCTAACATCCAAGCTGTGCTCCTCCCCAAGAAGACAGAGAAGAAATAAGAACCCAAGGTTCGTTCACACAAGACAACCTAACCAAACAGGCTCCTTTCGGAGCCACAGGATATCACTTAAAGAGAGAAATATACGACATCAACGTTTTGCAGGATAACACTCTATTTTACGTGTAATTAGCATAGTATTGTGGAAATTGAGTGAAATTGTTTTGAATGGTGTAGATGTGAAGGGGTTACTGCGGGGCCTGGGGTGGGGGACTTAAACGGGACTTAGAAGGGCGCAAGAAGCAGCAGCAGCAGCCAGGGAGGCGACCTTATTTTCAGTCAGGTTCATACACAAAGAAATACATCAGATTCATTGACAGTACAGTACACATTTACCAGTGTGGGCTAGCCAATTTGGGATAAAGAGCAAGAATGTAATGTCCTCAATGAAGTAATGACATAGTTCAAGATACAATAAGTGAGGTGGCCTGAAGTCTTTGACAGTGTCCCATTCAATAATATAGTAGTGCTTTAAAGGTGTATCACCAAGTTTACATGCTGAGTGTTCCTTTATGGGTACAGCGTTACTAACTAGCCAGATGTGTCTGTATCCTAACCTAATTCTGGCCACGACTACATCACACAGGCAGGCAGGAGCAAGTTGTTTGGACACTCTTCCTAGCCCCCTTGGTCCCTGTTCACCTACCTACTGTAGCAGTAAGTAGGTACCTGTTGTAAATCGAAAGGTTGCCAATTCGTATTCAGGGAAAGTTGTTGGAGCTTCTAAACTTGAACTGACACAATCCGAGGAGTGGTGACCCGAGGATCACAGACACTATCTCTCCCACTACAAATCCCTTCCTAACCTCCTGCTCCTTCCTATGTCCTCCCAAAATTGAACCATGCTATCGCAAAGGTAATAATACAGGTAGAGACAACAACATATTTTCCTATTGTCTTATTATATATTAATAACAGAAACGCTGCCGCCATCCCGGAGGCTTTACATTGTCTCACTGTTCATTCCCTCCACAATTCTTCCTCTTATTCTTCTTCTTCTTCTTCTTCTTCTTCTTCTTCTTCTTCTTCTTCTTCTTCTTCTTCTTCTTCTTCTTCTTCTTCTTCTTCTTCTTCTTCTTCTTCTTCTTCTTCTTCTTCTTCTTCTTCCATCAATACTTTATTAACGGTGTATGTAAGTTTCACCATGTTTTGCACTACAGCGGTAGAGCAAAGTATATTTTGTTAGCAATAAACCAAAAGCATATTTTATGGCCTAATCATCACTACATAGAACACCACCCATAAAGCATGATACTAGTAGACCACAAAAACTGCTATAAACCCCCAAAGCATATTTTATTGCCTAATCATCACTACATAGAACACCACTCATAAAGCATGATACTATTAGACCACAAACTGCTATAAACCCCAATAATATACTATACTAGTGACTCTAATTGTGTTACCCAATATTATACGAAATAATACTATAAAACATAATAATAAACACACTAATAGTGTATATTAGTTGAATGCACAATCTGATGAGAAGTCAAAAAAAAAAAAAAAAAAAATAGCAACAACCTAGAAAGAGTGTAGAGTATTTTTGTGCAAACTATTATACTAGTAGATGGTCTAAGATAACTGTATGTGAAGGAAAAGGTGTGCTCTCCACTCAAACTTTCTTTTTATGAAATCTCCTACTCCCCAGCTGAGCGGTACGCCCAATGGGAAACAAAACGTGGCACATAACACGCCGCCCGCCAGCTCTGGCTCGGTGAATAGGAATCAGTAATCGGGCGGAGTATAAACAACACCGCCGCCAATGTGCTCCTCCCATCTCTGAGGAAATCTGGCGGGCAACTTAGTATTATATTAGCATGTAATAATAATAACAATAATAATAATAATATACTAATACTACTAATAATAATAATAATAATAATAATAATAATATTAATAATAATAATATTAATAATAATAACATGCAATTTCATTTTATAACACATACTAACAAAATAGTGTATAGCCTACTATACTTAACTATAATAGGTTAGGTTGCGTAGGAGGATCTAAAAAGTACAGTAGTATACACACACACACACACACACACACACACACACACACACACACACACACATACATATAGACAACAAACTAAATTAGAAACCACACGTCAGTGAAGTTATCAAATCCTCCAGTTTCCGTCTCCACCTCCCACGCCGACTCAAGTCCCTCGGTGGTCCTGCACACGAGCTCCTCAGTGTTTACACAACATTCATACTTCCCAAGCTCACCTATGCCTCCTCCACCTGGTCTTCCTCCCTAAATGCCACACAACGTAAACACCTCGAAAAAGTGCAAAAGAGGCCATGCAAGATTATTCTCTACCCTTCCTACTCCACATATCAAGAAGCGCTCAACACACTGACCCTTTAGACTCTCACTGACCATCACCACGACCTCATCTGCAAATTTGGTAAGAAGCTTCTACACCATCCCCGACACCGGCTCCTACTACCACCTGAGATCCCTAGTCCGAGAATTGCTCTTCGACACCACAACCGCATCCAGCCCAGCCCATACGTGCACGAACTGATCGCTATAAGAACAGCCCAGTCCCAACCATTGTAAAAATTATCGATAACTTGTAATAAATCAGTGTACTCACTCCCAGTAAACACTACTCCTTGCACTGTCACTATGTTGAAATGAACTGTAGTTTGAGCTTTTCCCCAGCTAGTTATTATATGTCTTATTTGTGTCACTCATGTTACTTGTATATTATTTGTAATTCGTAACCCATTCCCCAAATATGTAACTGTATATTTTCAGTCTTCTGGCTGCCAAGCTCTTTCAATAAACCGTTAATTATTATTATTATTATTATTATTTATATGTTGGCCCATACCAACTCACTCCCCTGAACCCTCCTCCCCAGCGGACTATCAACAAGTTCTTGCCATAAGGTACTATCTCATTTGGCCAAGGAATGGAACCAGTGATGAATAGTGGTGAACAGTGCTTAACTCAGTGAAAAACAACTCGGCAGTTGAGTCTTACCCAAGCTAGCTAACCACCTTCACACAGTGAGGTCCCAGGTACCCAGTTATACTTCCCCTGAGACTCCACGATAGAGAGGCCTGGGACCACACCTCACCCACTTGAATGAGTGAGTCATGTCGACCACGTGGTGTCCCCAAGATGCTACGACAACACGTAGTGAATGTTTTGCTACAGCATCATCATGTGAATTTCCTCATAACACCATCTGTGAGGTAACTGCTACATCATCAGGCCCCTCATAACGCCATCTGTGAGGGAGTTACTACACTACGTGTCTGGTGTTCAACATCTCACCTTACATGATCTACGCGTGCAAACATTAATCTGTATGTTCACTGTGTGCTCCTTCACCTTTCTCTAATGAGGGCTTTTGTTAAACCACCAATTTATGATGTACTAAGTCATTTGTGTCCAATGTATACTTTCGAAAAGCCCTTGTTTGGGGAAGGTAGGAGAGAGTAGTCGTCATTATTGTCCAAGCCACATTATTTATTTCTATATATAAGTAATGCAGGCTGGTTTTTAAATACCTCAATCCCCTAACGGTGCCGTTTGTATATTAAGAAATACCGAAGCCATACAGTACAACACCAGCGAATATGAAGTATCACTGTAACCGGCAACTGTTACTCACTCATACCTACATACATATAGAGAGTCTTTACAGAATGATAGCAGACACGAGGAAGACGAACAACAAGAGGAGAAGAGTTAGAAGAAAATCAACTTCAAGCTAAGAAGAAGAATACCAAGACATTTCCTCCAAACAAGAAAACAACACACACAATCAAGCCGACCAAACACTGAGAAACCATGGCGGAACCCAACATGCACCGGACGCTTGACCTGACTCTATCCTGCCGCATCCAGGCGAGTTGCTGCTTAAAGTCCCTCACGCAAGCGCTGTTTAGCCACTGCACCTATTCTATCCTCCTAAAATTCACTTCAATCCCCCCCTGCCACTAGCATGTTATGTATGTATGTATGTATGTATGTATGTATGTATGTATGTATGTATGTATGAATGAATGATAACTGCAACTTTGTGTATTAAAACTCATTACTCTTACCGAAGTAATATAGTGCGTGGTTATGTTATGTCATGTTAGGATAGATTATAAACTACATTGGGTTACATTTCGTGAGGTTCGGTGACGCTACAGGAAGTTAGGTGAGGTACCTGGAGGTTAGGTGAATGTTGACTGACTGACTGACTGACAATTATTAGGAAGTGGTTCCAACACGTTCACACACAACCTATACTCATACCACAAGTCCAGAATTAGAGAGGATCATGTGATTGGATATATTTTCAACGATTTACTCAGTGTCTAACCAACTCTTTAGCGATTTAAATGTGGACCTAAAATTAGGTCCGTATATTTGTTTGTCGTGGTGGTGGTGGTGGTGTGCGCCCGTCCATCAGGTTGATTAACCACCAAAACCATAAAGGGTGCGGCCCTGCCGTTTCAGGGCATACACCACATCCATGGCGGTGACGGTCTTCCTTTTTGCGTGCTCGGTGTAGGTGACGGCGTCACGGATGACGTTCTCCAGAAACACCTTGAGGACGCCGCGGGTCTCCTCGTAGATGAGGCCGGATATACGTTTAACACCTCCACGCCGAGCTAGACGACGAATGGCGGGCTTGGTGATACCCTGGATGTTGTCACGAAGCACCTTACGATGACGCTTGGCGCCACCCTTTCCAAGTCCCTTGCCTCCTTTGCCTCGTCCAGTCATGTTGTTGTGGTTGCTACTACAGGTGGTCCTGGTGTGGCTTCGCCCACGGTTTGGTGGGAGTAGGTGGCGTGCTGTGGACGCAGCGGTAGTATCGTTCATCCAAGGCCGTCCCTCCCTCTTGGAGGTGGGGCGTAGCTTGCGGATGACGCATGCGGCACTCGTGGCCAATGAGGTGGCCACTGAGGTGGAGAATGTCTGTATATAAGCCCGCCCGCCTGCCGGGCCGCCAAACGGGCCGCCTATAGGCAAAGGCCCGTGTCGGACTACGGTCCGACAATCTATACAACAACAACCGGGCCGCCCGTATTGACTATTTCGTCGTCGAGATGGCCCGTACTAAACAGACTGCCCGCAAGTCCACTGGAGGCAAGGCTCCACGGAAGCAGCTTGCCACCAAGGCAGCTCGCAAGTCCGCCCCAGCCACCGGTGGTGTCAAGAAGCCCCATCGTTACAGGCCCGGAACCGTCGCCCTTCGTGAGATCCGTCGTTACCAGAAGAGCACAGAGCTACTCATCAGGAAGCTGCCCTTCCAGCGCCTGGTGCGTGAGATCGCCCAGGATTTCAAGACTGACCTGCGCTTCCAGTCGTCTGCCGTCATGGCTCTGCAGGAAGCCTCTGAGGCTTACCTGGTGGGTCTTTTCGAGGACACCAACCTGTGTGCCATTCACGCCAAGCGCGTTACCATCATGCCCAAGGACATCCAGCTGGCCCGGCGCATCCGCGGAGAGCGTGCTTAAGTCCTCTTCCTTGGGGAAAAACAAAAAGCACAACAAAACCTACCAGACATCTATAACTCGGCCCTTCTCAGGGCCAAAGAACTGTTCTGAAGATAATTTTCATGACAATCGAAATGGTTGGTGGTCGGAGAGCGTTAATTTCGGTTACCCAAATCGCCTAACGGTAAGTTGGTAACATTCGTGGAGGTACGATTGTATAGTAGGTCATCAATTCGGGAGGTGGGTGGGTGCAACAAACAAGAGCTAGTAACAAATAAATATATAAAGAATAAGTAAGTAAAGAAATAAATAAAATAAAAGAACATACAATAAAATAAAATAAAATTTTTTTTTACATGAAATAGGCATGCTGCAAACAAGAAATGAAGCCCAAACACACTCCATGTATGTCACTTTGCAGTGGGTGTAAAAGTACTCCACGCAGAATTTATTTATTTATTTATTATGTTTCGATTTAGTCCTGTTTCTACGCCAATAGAGAATGCAGATTATTATAATTTTATTTTTTTTATTTCCCTCTCAATATATCACTGTCGGTAACTGTCTCTTTAACATGTAACTGTGGCTCCGATGGAGCCGATTAAGTTGTAGTAGTGGGATGGCGTGTTTGTTGTGCACAAGTAACCTCTTACTTGGAAGAGGTGTACTTGGTGACAGCCTTGGTGCCCTCAGACACGGCATGCTTGGCCAGTTCACCGGGCAGCAAGAGTCGGACAGCTGTCTGGATTTCCCGACTTGTAATGGTGGAGCGTTTGTTGTAGTGCGCCAGGCGGGAAGCCTCGGCAGCGATGCGCTCGAAGATGTCGTTCACGAAAGAGTTCATGATGGACATAGCTTTGGAGGAGACTCCTGTGTCGGGGTGCACTTGCTTCAGTACCTTGTAGATGTAGATGCTGTAGCTTTCCTTCCTCCTGCGCTTCTTCTTCTTGTCACCCTTGGCAATGGCCTTCTGGGCCTTTCCAGCCTTCTTGGCAGCCTTTCCGGAAGTTTTGGGAGGCATGGCGGCACAGTTACTCGTGGCGCGGAGCGAGAGAATTGAAAACTGGCCCGACTAACTTTTCCTTATATACCGAGCGGGCCGCTCAGGATCAGACTGGCTGCAGCTACGGCTCTCTTACATTGGTTGGGTCCGCGCGACGGCCACCTGGCCTGATCCTGAGCTTGGTATAAAAGACCAAGGTGGCGGGCGGAAATTTAACTCCTATCACGAAAAGCAGCAGCAGCAACATGTCAGGACGCGGCAAGGGAGGCAAAGTGAAGGGCAAGTCAAAGTCCCGTTCTAGCAGGGCCGGACTCCAGTTCCCCGTGGGTAGGATCCACCGTCTCTTGCGTAAAGGCAACTATGCTGAGCGTGTTGGTGCAGGTGCCCCTGTGTACCTTGCAGCCGTCATGGAGTACCTGGCAGCAGAAGTGCTCGAGCTGGCCGGTAACGCCGCCAGCGACAACAAGAAGACCCGCATTATCCCGCGTCATCTTCAGCTTGCCATTCGCAATGACGAGGAGCTGAACAAGCTCCTGTCTGGAGTCACCATTGCCCAAGGGGGTGTCCTTCCTAACATCCAAGCTGTGCTCCTCCCCAAGAAGACAGAGAAGAAATAAGAACCCAAGGTTCGTTCACACAAGACAACCTAACCAAACAGGCTCCTTTCGGAGCCACAGGATATCACTTAAAGAGAGAAATATACGACATCAACGTTTTGCAGGATAACACTCTATTTTACGTGTAATTAGCATAGTATTGTGGAAATTGAGTGAAATTGTTTTTGAATGGTGTAGATGTGAAGGGGTACTGCGGGGGCCTGGGGTGGGGGACTTAAACGGGACTTAGAAGGGCGCAAGAAGCAGCAGCAGCAGCAGCCAGGAGGCAAGCCCCAAAATGAAGACGGCCTACACCTATACACCACCTTTCAAGATACACCCGAGATCTGCCTCCTGAACACCGGAGAGCCCACCCACACTAGGGGAGGAAGGCTAGATCTAACCTTCGTCTCCAGTGCACTACAGCCTTCGGCCTCCTGGCAGATACACCCCACGCTGACCAGTGACCACTTCGCCACCCTAACAACGCTGAAGGTGAACAAACTCCCCACTCCACCCCCCCCGAGATGGAGATACAACACTCAAAAGGCAGACTGGGGACTCTTCAAGAAACACCTGGCTAAGTGGCGCGAAAAATCACAGCCGGCCGGCGCAGCACCCGCGGATGAGACAACCCTCCACCACCAATTGGTCGAGGCGTTTCACCTAGCGGCAGAAGAGGCTATCCCAAAAACAAAACCCACATCAAGACAGTACAATGATTACTGGTACTACTGTCCCAGGGTGAAAGAACTCAACCACAGAGTGAACATGGCCCGAAGAAACTACAGGAGACATCCCACGGCAACAAACAGACATCTCCTGCAAGTCATAGTCAAGGATACCAGGGAAGAGAAGGAAGAAATTAAAAACGCAAGCTGGCTCAAGTGGTGCTCCGAACTGAACGAGCACACCACCCTTGGCAAGATGTGGGCCCAGATCCGAAGGGCATCTGGGAAGGCAACACCACCACCACCAACTCATCCCAACCCAGAAGAGGAAGCCGAGAGACTTGCAAAACTGTTCTCTGACCGAGCAGCAACGAAAAACCTCCCGAGACAGGCGGAGGAGACACAACGGCGTCTGCGACAGGTCAGACTCCAGATGATCGAAGAGGCCTGCAACAGCGAAGATGACACTGACAGACCATTCAACCAGCAAGAACTCCAGAAGTCGCTAAAACGAAGCAAGGATACAGCTCCAGGGGCCGACAGGATAACCTACTCCATGCTCTCTCATGCCGGTACAGCCGGACACGAGGCTCTGCTGCAAGCCATCAATGCTTCGTGGACAGCACAAAGACTCCCACCGGAATGGAAGAAGGCAGATATACAGCCCATTCCGAAGCCCAGAGAACCAGACAAGCCGAGGCCCATCTCCCTTCTCAGCTGCATAGCGAAGACCGGAGAAAGAATGGCTCTCAACCGACTCAAGTGGAAAGTAGGCAGCCCACACCCTCACATCTTTGCTTACACCGAGAACACCGGCACAGGCAACAACATCGCCGAGATACTCAGCACAGTGGACAACAAACCAGCTCTGGTGGTCTTCCTCGACCTGGAGAAAGCCTTCGAACTAGCAAATCCTTTGGCCATTACAACTACGCTCGCTAAAAAAGGCGTCAAAGGAAGGTTGCTGGGGTGGATCCAGAACTACCTCACACAGAGAGAAGCACGAGTACGCTTTCAGGGAGCAACCTCAAGCTACAGGGTCCACGAAAACGGAACCCCACAAGGAGGCATCCTCAGTCCAATGCTGTTCAATGTCCTGATGGAAAATCTAGTCAAACTTCCCTTCAGACAAACAGCCAAGCTCCTATGCTATGCAGACGACTTACAGCTTATAGTAAGAGGATCGAACAGACTAGCCAACACGCAACACGCACTCCAACTTATAGAAGAGGAGTGCAACAGACTTGGACTCAAGATAAATCCAGCCAAGTCGAAAGCGATGGCCATCTGCACAAACACACCAGACAAGTTGCTCTCCATACAAAACACGCCGGTAGTCTGGACCAACGCCCACCAGTGTCTTGGAATCTGGTTTGACCAGAAACTCACCTTCAAGCCGCAACTCGAGTATCTCAGGCACAGGACGAAGAGCAGACACAATATAATGAGGTCGCTCACCAGCAAATCCGCAGGAGCAAACCTTCATGTGCTCAAAGCCTACTACACAGCCGCCATCAGATCGCTGGTAGATTACAGTGCTCCAGCACTCATTGGACTGAGAGAAGACCAAATAGCTAAGCTAGAAGTCATTCAAAACAATGCTCTCAGGACCATGCTCGGAGCACCCATGTGGACCAGAATTTGCAATCTGCAAATGGAAACCGAGCTACCACCCCTGGCAGTACGAGTCAAGCAGGTGACAGCCGGTCTCCTCGCCAAAATCTGTAGAGCAGACAAGCCCACAGTTGCCAAGATTCGAATCAGTGCCTCCCTCCACCTCGACCACAGAGTGCGAGGGGCCACCTGGTCGCACGAGGCAAGCGAGGTCATCCGACACCTGCAAGCAGAAACACTCGTCAAGAACAACCAAGACACACGAGACAATGGTTACACTGTTCCTCCACCATGGAGCCCTCCACCAGCCACACTCAAATTCACCGACCTCGGCGATAGTAAAGCCAACCTCCAGAAGGAGGACCTCCAAAAAATATCTCTCCAAGCCATAGCCACCGAGACACCGGCTGATGCAGCATCATACTTCACAGACGGCTCGGTGGACCCAAAACATCACAGATCCGGAGCGGCCTTCTACACCCAAGGTCAGACCCTCAAATGGAGACTTTCCAACGACTGCTCCACCCTACAAACAGAACTGGTAGCAATCTCAAAGGCCCTACAACACGCTGCAACACAACACAACAAGTCCGTCATAATTCACACGGACTCGAAATCGGCCATGCAGGCGCTGCAACACAGTCAACCAAGAGACAACGTCCACATCATCACCTCGATCCTCGCACAGCTACAGGAATTCCAAAGCCAAAACCGACCAGTCGTCTTACACTGGATTCCCAGTCATGTAGGGATCGGAGGAAACGACGTGGCAGACGAAGCAGCCAAGGCAGCTACACGTTCTAGTAGCGTACACATCCAAGTTCCAGCAAGTGTGCAACAGATCAAGAATCACCTCAGAAAGACTACCAAGCTCCACATCAAAAAGAGCTTCCTTCACGCACTCAACGCTGGTTCCCAATCAGCCAAATGGTACCTGGCGGCCACAAAAGGGGAACCACCTTTCGCAGACAAGAAAACTCCAAGACAAACCCAAGTCAGCCTTCACCGACTACGACTAGGGTACAAGTGCTCCTGGCAGATGATCGGAAACGACGTCATGGAATGCACCTACTGTCAGGAGCCAGCAGCCAACCCACTTGAACACTATCTCCTCGATTGCGAGGTCACACAAAGCCTCCGAGACAGAACTCAAATCTCCCAAGAAACACACACAACACCAGCGGCCACTCTAACCCGAAAGGCCCACACAGACCACATTCACCACCTACTCCGGGTCATCACACGATACCCACCACCCAGATAGCTTAGAAAGCATCCTCTCCCAGCAAGTGCGGACCCCAGTTCGGGGGGCGCGCCACTCCGAGGCTGACC
This sequence comes from Homarus americanus, assembly GCF_018991925.1. Lineage (NCBI taxonomy): Eukaryota > Metazoa > Arthropoda > Malacostraca > Decapoda > Nephropidae > Homarus > Homarus americanus. The sequence goes on along the minus strand of NW_024717614.1, from coordinate 747 downwards.
ACGTCCAAGAGTGGGGGCCGGTGGTAAGCGTCCACTGATCGGGGGTCCGCTCACACTTGCAACCTGCAGTATCCCTCCAATCTGCAGGTGGGACCACCTCCAATCCCAATCCGGTCTGGCTGCTCCTGGAGCTCCAGCCGGAACCACCAAACGGGCCGCCTATAGGCAAAGGCCCGTGTCGGACTACGGTCCGACAATCTATACAACAACAAAACAACCGGGCCGCCCACTCATCGCATCGCTCCTGAACGAAGAAGACCTCTCAACAAGACCTCCTGCTGGACCCGGAACTCTGAAGACCGCCCTCTCCCTTGTACCATTGTTGGCCATCTTCCTGGACCGGACCACCCACGACTGTCATCGTCCACAACAACTCACGAGCGTTCTCGGTTTATCGAGCATTAGCTTGCCCTCCCCACTGGTGGTGTGAGTGACCCACACTCCAGCTGGAGAGCAGTTATAGCGCGATATTCCCGGCGTGGTTTGAGCTCTTTTCCTTCTACTACCATTTTTCCTTTTTCGCTCTGGCCTAGGGACCTGCACCCTCAAAAGTGTATTCGTCCTGCGGTCCCCCCTGTAACTGTTCACCTCCCTCCCAGGAGATTGTGAACACGAAAGGGGGTCGGAGCAAAACCCTCCCCAGCCGAGTCTTTCCAGGAAAACCGTGATCGTGCGGGTCCACCTGGAAAGAGGGTCGCAATCCTTATCCTTCCCAACTAGGCACACTTAGCTCACGTCTATAAGTGA
>NW_024717613.1:0-5304 GCF_018991925.1 Homarus americanus | reverse complement strand
ATGAGCTAAATCTTAATAGTAACAGTATTGTGACCAAGTCCTAGTTTGCTGATCTTGACTGACTTTCTACCTCATTTACACACAGCTGAAGGGTCTCAATTGTTTCTCTTACAACACAACATATTTATCGTTTGTCACTCCTGATCTGTTTGTTTTTTTGTTTTTTTTATTTCAGCATTTTTTTATGATGCAATTTGTTTTTGCCTTTTGTCCCCCCCCCCCAGGCCCCATGTGGGTCAGGGACCTGTGCCCAGGTAATTCCCTTAATACACCAACAAATTTTCAACAATAACACGTGCTTAATATAATGTGCAAGTACAGTAGCCACTAGGAAACCAACATGGTATACATGCATTGAAGTTAATTGTATACGGTAATTTAATTTGCCATGTTATTCTGAATTCTAGTCTAGTTTAGTTTAAAGTATATTCTTGAACGGGAAGACATAAACAGATTATTGATGCTGAAATCTGGCCCCAGTAACCATAAGAGCCACGAGTCTTGTATCCTGGTGTCACTTTGACGTGTGTTTAAAACATTTATATATTATATACACAGTAATATCATAAATATATTTGTTTCCAATATACGAACTAAAAATAGTTTTTCAGTATTATTGCAAGTGAACGTTTGGGTCACATGGTATTTAAAACTGTATATATACCTGCAACATTGCGCCAGGGAAAGTTATTATCACTATCACCTTTTCTGTAATGTAATGATAACAGTCATGGTTACTGCCGCTCATAGTTGGGTTATAACCGAGGCACAGGAGGAGGTATAACGGGTCACATGAAGGGGTATAACCCGATACAGGAGGGGGTATAACGGGTCACATGAGGGGGTATAACCGGACACAGGAAGAGGTATAACGGGTCACATGAAGGGGTATAACCCGATACAGGAGGGGGTATAACGGGTCACATGAGGGGGTATAACCGGACACAGGAAGAGGTATAACAGGTCACATGAAGGGGTATAACCCGATACAGGAGGGGGTATAACGGGTCACATGAGGGGGTATAACGGGACACAGGAAGAGGTATAACGGGTCACAAGAAGGGTATAACCGGACACTGAAGATGGATTAACCGAAGTCACAGGAGGAAACTAATATCACCAAGGCGGAGGTTCTTTGGCACAGCGTAAGACCTCCGCTCCAGCTGCAGGCTCGTGTCTACGCTAACCTGTCTAGAAACTACACCAGTATAGGGTGAGTTACTCCTGGGGCACAACACCTGGCGGAACTGGGTTAATGTATTCTTTAAAAACGCCTCACATTGACAGCAACTCTTAATTATGATATAACTTGCCAATTTAGTCCGAATTATTCTTAGTTTTTTGTTTCGATTGTATCTATGATCACAATTTATATATCGCATCCCCTTGACCTTCAACTGATCTTCACCAAAAACACGGACGCCTACATGACATTTCCCCAAAATCCCACCAAAAAAGTTTAAGTTCAATCATTTTAAACATTTAGTAGTCCATTTTCAATTATAAACGTAAACAAACAAAATCACACAATTATCAGATCAAAATTGTTGCCGAGTTACTCTAAATAACATGCATACATGCTCAACCAATCAATAAACTCTGGGTATTATGCCAAATACAAAGATAATTTTAGTAATATATACCAAACAAGCTTATACTATGAACGCACCCACGCTATGTGCGAAAGTAAAATAATACCCCAAAACCATCGAAAAACCCTGATTAAATCCTACCCTAACCCAACATAACGTTGGGAATTTAAAATCCGCAAATTCGCTGGATGACCGAAACGATAATACAGAAGAAAAAAATAAACGGGGAGGAGGAACGCGAACTTGGCGGTCCAAGATGGCGGTCCGAGCGGAACACAGTTTTTATTCTTAACACGAACAAGGGAAAACGAAAAGGCTAATATTTAACGAGTGTGTTCCAGCCTTAACACCAAGTTGAGGAAATTTTTCCCATTAAAGATACAAGATTTTTTATTGTTCCTTTAAAACACAACACACACCGACAACAACAGCGTCTTACCTGACTCCTCAAGAAGGCATTGTGCACCCGGTGTCCTGCCACTTTCCTTCACCGTTAAGACACTTAGTAAACACTTCACCATATGTATCCAACTTTTTTCCCAGGAGGTCTTCTGTGTGTGATCACAGCGTGTAAATTCATCATATAACGCGCTGCATTAAATTACCAATACAATTAATAAAGTCACAGAGAGCGGTGAGCGTCCATGCACCGCCCCAAGGTGTCGCGCGGTACTGAGTAGCGTCTCGTTTTAGGGAAAGTAATGTTAAAAATAGTACCACGACTGAACTCCAAGAGTCCAAAACCAATCATTTATTGATGATACGAAGCTACCAAAACTAACCTAACTTTACCCAAATTTCCCAAAGATCATTACGGTATGTTTCGTTACCATACGTTAGCTTCATATCTTCTGCTTTGAGAAAAATTGTGAGATCATCATTCTTGGTTGTGATAAACTTCCAACATTAGTTATCTTTGTTCAAAAGTTCTTTCATCGAATGATTCAATTTGTTTGAAAAAGTTTCGGATGGTCATTGATTCGAAAATCATAGACACTTCAGATCATTAAGGAAAATAAACTTCTTGAATAACAAACTTTCGAAAAAATATTTGTTGTGATAACTGATAAGTAGTGAGGAGCCTAGTGAGCAGCCGGCCTTCGACACAAGCTTTGAGTGTTATTTATTAACGTTTAAATGGTTTTTATGAAAGTTCTATTTTATTTATTATGTTTTTAACTTGCAATATTTTATTTTAGTCCTTTAAACATTAAATTTAATTCGGCGAAATATAACCTACGCTGTTGCGTCGCCAGGGATGTAATTACCACAATCAATCAGCCCAGTGTCTCTTAAGAGGTGGCCAACCTTACCACACAAACCATTAAGTTCCTCTCTCGGTATTTGAAAGAGAAGTGATTGTCATGTGTAGCGAGAGTTTTCAGCATTATTTGTATGTGTTACAAAACACCAATGTAACTTACGGGACTAACTTACCATCTGTTGATACTGTTATAATGAGACTATGATTGGGATACAAATATTACTGAAAATTATGGACAAATTATTATTTTTTCATTGTATAAAAATTTTGCTTCAAGGTTATGATGACCTTTAAATTTGTATAAGATTAAATTATCTGTTCTATTGATGTAGTACAGCGTTCATGTCAAAATGAACTATTTTATTGGTGTAAAATAATTCATGTGTTCTTATAATATTTATAACTTTTTGTAAGCCCCAGAAAGGGATGGTATAGGTGAGGGTGGGAGTAGTATACTGCATAGTCCTTTTGATGTAATAGTTTTATTGTCTATAAAATATTTCAATTTCAATTTCAGTATTTGAACGCACGAGAAGGTCCTTGGTGAGGCATTCATGAACACATTGTACTTTGCAAGTTTGTATATAATAAAAGACGTCTGTGGTTATTGTCGGTTTACATAAGCTGGAGGTGACTGTGGCTTAAGCCTGAGTGTACTGGTCAGGTGAGACCTATTTGTAAACGCCACACACCTTGATCCGGGCGAATAGTGGCCGTTACACCCTCTGGCCCCCACACACCCTCTGGCTCCCACACATCCTCTCTGGCCCTTACAAAACGAGATAAGCACCTCACACATCCTGTGGCCCTCACACACTCCACACACTGTAGTCCTCACATACCCTGTAACCCTTACACAAATATGGCACTCACACACCCTGTGGACCTGACACATGTTGTGACCCTCACACACCCTGTGGCCCTCACACAATCTGTTGCTTTCACACACCCTGTGACCCTTACACACCTTGTGGCCCACACATGCCCTGTGGCCCTCATATACCCTGAGGCCTTCACACACCCTGTGGCCCTCACACAATCTGTTGCCTTCACACACCCTGTGACCTTCACACGCCCTGCGACCTTCACACACCCTGTGACAATCACACACCCTCTGGCCCTCAATCACCCTGTAAACTTGGCACAACCTGTGGCCCACACATACCCTGTGGCCCTCACATACCCTGTGGCCCTCACACACCCTGTGGGCCTAACATACCCTCTGGCCCTTAGACACCCTATGGCCCTTACACACCCTATAGCCCTCACATATCCTCTGGCCCTCACACACCCTGTGGCCCTCTCACAAACCGTGGCCCTCACACACCCTGTGACCTTAGCACACCCTGTGGCCCTCACAAGCCCTGTTGCCTTCACACACCCTGTGGCCTTCACACTCCCTGTGGCCCTCACATACCCTGTGGCCCTCACGCACCCTGTTGGCCTCTCACACTCTCTGAACCTGGCCCTTAGACACTCTATGGCCCTTACACACCCTGTGTCCCTCACACATATCTCTGTCTCACACTGTGCCACACCCATGGCCTCCACACCCTGTGTGCCCCCACACCTATGGCCTCACACCTGACCGCCACACACACCGGCATTCTCCTGCCTCTGGCCTCACAGTGGCCTTACCATGCAGTGGCCTCCACCAGTGGCCCTCTACGCCCAGGCCTCCCGCTGCAGAGGCCTCACACCCAGTGACCTCACAGTGACCCTTGCTGTAGCCCTCACATACCCGGTGGCCTCACGCCAGTGGCCCTTATATACTGGTGGCCTTATGTACCCAGTGACCCTTATATGCCGGTGGCCTTATGTGCAGTGGCCTCACACACTGTGGCCTCACATACCAGTGGCCCTCACACACACTGTGGCCCTCCACACATGCCCAGTGGCCCCTCACCCCCTCTGGCCCTCACACCCAGTGGCCTCATGCCAGTGGCCATATGCCAGTGGTCATATATGCCCAGCCCTCACACAGTGGCCCTCCACCAGTGGCCTCACACACTGTGGCCTCCCCAGTCTCCACCCAGTAGCCCTCCATACCCAGTGGCCTTGCCTGCAGTGGCCCTTGCCTGCAGTGGCCTCCGCAGTGGCCTCCACACTGTAGCCCTCATTGCCTATGGTCCTCACCAGTGGCCTCACATCCGGATGCAACCACACCAGTGGCCCTCACACACACTGTGGCCTTCACACACCCTGTGGCGCTCACACACCCGGTGGCCCTCACACATCCGGATGCCTTCACACACCCGGTGGCCCTCAAACACACTGTGGCCTTCACACACCCTGTGCCTCACACACACTCTGTGACCCTTACACACACACACACACACACCCGGCATTCCTCACATACCCTGTGGCCCTCACATACCCTGTGGCCCTCACATACCCTGTGGTCCTCACACACCCAGTGGCCCTCACACACCCAGTGGCCCTCACACA
>NW_024717612.1:2500-12869 GCF_018991925.1 Homarus americanus | reverse complement strand
ACCTGTGTGCCTGGACCTGTGTACCTATACCTGTACCTGCACCTGTGTGCCTATACCTGTACCTGTGTGCCTATGCCTGTACCTGTGTACCTATACCTGTACCTGTGTGCCTATACCTGTACCTGCATTTGTACCTGTGTCCCTATACCTGTACCTGTGTGCATATACCTGTACCTGCATCTGTACCTGTAACTGTGTGTCTATACCTGTGTGCCTATAACTATACCTGCACCTGTGTGCCTATATCTGTACCTGCGTGCCTGTACCTGTGTAACTATAACTGTGTGCCTATACCTATACGCTTATACCTGTACGCCTATACCTGTACCTGTGTGCCTATACCTGTACTTGTACGCCTATACCTGTACCTGTGTGCCTATACCTGTACGCCTATACCAGTACCTGTGTGCCTATACCTGTACATGTGTGCCTATACCTGTAACCTGTACACGTGTGCCAATGCCTATACCTGTACCCGTGTGCCTATACCTGTACCTGTACCCGTGTGCCTGTACCTGTACCCGTGTACCTGTACCTGTACCCGTGTGACTATACCTGTACCCGTGTGCCTGTTCCTGTACCCGCGTACCTGTACCCGTGTGCCAATGCCTATACCTGTACCGTGTGCCTATACCTGTACCTTTTCCTCGTGTGCCTGTACCCGTGTACCAGTACCCGTGTGCCTATACCTGTACGCCTATACCTGTACCTGTGTGCCTATACCTGTACCTGTACCCGTGTGCCTATACCTGTATGCCTATACCTGCACCTATGTACCTATACCTGTACCTGTGTACCTATACCTGTACCTGTGTGAATATACCTGTACGCCTATACCTGTACCTGTGTGCCTACACCTATACCTGTACCTGTGTCCCTATACCTGTACCCGTGTGCCTGTACCTGTACCCGTGTGCCTGTACCTGTACCCGTGTGCCTATACCTGTATTGTCAGATCCAAAGAAGCCAAAAATACCCCGAGACGACACTGACAGCCAAGACGGGTGTATACGCAGAAAATCCCCCGTCCACATATGTCCCTGTCAACCGAGCGGGGGAATTAGAGGTAACATAATGACCTCATAACTACCCCGAGACGACCATCCAAACGGCTCATTAGCATACTGGGCTGAGGGGAAAAAGGCAAGAGGGGAGACGCTCATGAGCATCCCCTCCCATCCTCGACAACCTTCCCCTTATTCTCTTAATGTCTACTTCCCTTCACACAGTCTACCCCTTTAACCAGTCACCCTTATACAGGTACTTCTATTTCCCCTCCCTCGGGATTGTTTCTGCGGTTACTTCCCCTTCCTCAGGACATACTTCTGCTGTCACTTCCCCATCCTCAGGACATACTTCTGCTGTCACTTCCCCATCCTCAGGACATACTTATGCTGCCACTTCCCCTTCTTCAGGACCTACTTCTGCTGTCACTTCCCCATCCTCAGGACATACTTATGCTGCCACTTCCCCTTCTTCAGGACCTACTTCTGCTACTCTCGACATACTTCTGCTGTCACTTCATCCTCGGGATTGTTTCTGCGGTCACTTCTCCTTCCTCAGGACATACTTCTGCTGTCACTTCCCCATCCTCAGGACATACTTCTGCTGTCACTTCCCCATCCTCAGGACATACTTCTGCTGTCACTTCCCCATCCTCAGGACATACTTATGCTGCCACTTCACCTTCTTCAGGACATACTTCTGCTGCCACTTCCCCATCCTCAGGACATACTTATGCTGCCACTTTCCCTTCTTCAGGACCTACTTCCGCTATTACTTCCTTTGGACAAACTTCTGCTTCGACTTCCTTAGGATACACTTCTGCTGCCACTTCCCCTCCCTCGGATACAAGTCACCATGAGTCCCGGAGCTGACACTGATATCCACCACTTCCGACAGCCAAGAAGCACCTCAGCCTAACCACGCGCTGGACGGTACTTGTCGCTCCCCTTATGGTGGTCCTGTGTCTGTCTCTCTTGTTTTTTATCATTAATCTGTTTGTCTGTCTGTGTATTATTGACTAAGTATATATATGTGTGTGTGTGTGTGTGTGTGTGTGGGAGGGAGGAGGAGAAAGAGTGAGTGAGTGAGGGGTGGGTGAGGAGTGAATGAGTGAGGAGTGAGTGAGTGAGTGTGTGTGAGTGTGTGTGTGTGTGTGTGTGTGTACAGGGGAGTGGAGCAGGAGTGAGTGTGTGTGTGTGTGTGTGTGTGTGTGTGTGTGTGTGTGTGTGTGTGTGTGTGTGTGTGTGTGTGTGTGTGTGTGTGTGTTGTGTGTGTGTGTTTGTGTGTGTGTGTGATATACTCTCTCTCTCCTTCTATAACCTCCCAAAGACATCATTTCCAAAACCCAGTACACTCATCATGTAGGATCCCGGACGCAGTAACAAGTTCCGCCTCACAATAAAAGTTTTCTCGTTGCCCTTACACTGGGGACTGGCAGTAACCCCTCCTCCGCGGCTCCTCCCCCTGGCCCTCCTACCCGGTCCCTCCACCCCTCCTCCCCCGGCCCCATCCTACAATCCAGATTTCTCAGTCGTTTAACAGATACACAGAGAACTCTACGAGATGTAATAAAACTAAAACTACTCTTACGGAAGGGAGGTTTTTAGGGGTCCAGCATCTGACTGTTGAGCTATGAAGGCGATATGTACTGTTAGGGTGTGTCATATGGAGGCGAATTTTTTTTTTTGAGTTTGAATAATCGGCCCATGGTATTAATGATGTAGTTCTATGTGCAGAATCATGTGATATCTTCAGATTTGAAAAGTTTTTATTTTTTGCTAGGTAAATTTTAACTTGAAATCTTATGAAAATTCAGTATTCCCACCCTTTTACCAACACCACTAAATAGCTTATTTAAAGTAAAGTAAATGTATCAGGTTAATTTATTAGGATGAAAATGATCCAGAATAGTGAAACGAATGATCTTGACACATTTATTAAATTTAATATTCCTTTAGAAACAAAATCATCAAATACAAAAACCGGTTTTACTACTACGACCCGGTGTTGCTGCACACCATAGAGAACATGTGTTTCTGCTTCTGTTTCTACTCATCACCTCCCTGCTGACCACCTGAGCTCGGATGTAGCCTTCCCTCCTCTCCTGGCTGTACACGTGACTGCTGGCTCAAGCCATCCCTGTTGTACACAACGCTCTATACCTGGTGTGCGAGGGCCAGGCAGGGACATGCATGGGGGTTGTCCAGGAAAGCCCTGACTTGAACATTGGTGAGGCTGCAGGTAAGAGGGGGCTCACTGTCAGCCTCGTTGGATGTTATCATCCAGATCTATGAGATCAGTGAGGGTCTTGGCACCTAGATTGACTTCAGGAGTCTTCCTGACCCTGAAGGAATCGTCACCAACTAATTCGTCATGCCCAGATCCTCTCATAAGTCTCATATCCAAGATCTTTTTGATTGCCACTCTTCTCTCCTCCTCATCCTTACTGCAGAGCATTGTCTGCAGAACTGCCTCGGGATGAGCATACCAGGAAGATCTCCTCACAGTCTGCTCCACAATCTGAACAACCTTCCTTGGCTGACTCCTCAGGAGCTCAAGCTGAAAGAGAATATGCCTCGGACCTTCGGAGAACGATGACTTGACCTTGGTGTTGAACCAATTTGGCAAGTAGACACTCACGATGAATTGGACAATAAGTCTCAGTTTGTGAAGCTGGTTCCCTTTCAGTTTATGATGAGCGACCCAAATTTTGCAGAACCTGAGAGCCGTTGTGAGCCACCTAGAATGTGAGACTGGACCTATCTACAGGTAAGCAAGTCTATCAGGCATGACCCCAGTTTTGATGGCACTGCAAATCATGTAACCCTAGTACTGGTCAGTACTCAGGTCGTCAATGACAGTATGTGCAAGCTCAACGAGTGGAGGGCCAACTGTGATTTTTTCAAAGCTCGGATTTATTTCTAACTCAGTGGCAGAGTCCAGTATCTTGCCAAGAGGACCAGACCATCTGTTGTTTGAAAGAGTCTTGCCATCCAGCTCCTGGATCAGATGTCTGAGTGGCAACTCGTTGGTGTGGAGGTCACAAACAATCCAGACCAGCTTCCTCCCAATCTTCCGCTCTATCCACTATATGACCCCCCCTTGCCACCCTGTGTTCGTGTTGGTGCTGTCCCTTCCAATGGCCTGCAGGGTCTGGTCTACGTTCCTCTCTCTGAGCCAGTTCACAATGTTATCTGCCACTATCTCAGCTGGTTTCCTGATGTCATCTTTCTCTGGAGTGAAATGCCACAAATACTTCCCTCCTGGTTCACTGCAGCAGGAGTAGTGTTCCTCCTTCACCATGGCAGGGAACAACTTGTCAGAATTTCCAACTTTCATGAACACTTTAGTGTCATCCCTTCTCCCATCAAAGAACAAACAATTGATTCCATTTTCTCTTATCCCCTTATATCAACCCCTCTTCTAGGGTTGCTGACAAGCCTCGAGCTCTCTCTATATTTTGTTATGACTCATCACCAGGTGAACATCATCAGGTGTTAAACCACCGTCAATCCAGGCAGCTGTTGCTATCTCTGCAGTTTCTCTGAGACCAGTGTGGTGGTCGTGTATACAGCCAGAGCCATGCTCGGAGACATCTTTCCTATTTCGAATCTTATGCTGAAGGCTGGATCATTATTTTCAAGTTAGGGACAAAGTCACCATTCTCTTGGTCAGCACTCGGATCAGCCATGGGGAAGTCATTAAACTCTGAATCAGCTTGACTCCAATCATCGGCCTTTTTTACCTCACCCTGGGCCTTCTCAAGTCTCTTTTCCTCGGCAACTCTTCTCCTCTTCTGTCTCTCTGTGGCAGCCTCCTGTCTCTTGGACTCCGGAATATCTTGGCTAGAAATCATGAGAGCCCCTATACTGCCAGTCTTCTCTCTGTGCTTTGACAATGGTGTTCTGGATCACAGAATCTTCTAGTCTACGCTTGCAAATACAGGAGATGTGGGCCTCGACTCATAGTTTCAATTGCATCCAAACCTTTCAGGACAGAGAAATAATTGGGCACTTGGTAAGTAATGGTGTCAAATAACTGGTCCAGTTGTCAGCAAAGCTGTCCTTAACTGCAAGTTTTCTCCCAAGAGAGATATCTCTTGCCTTTTCCCAACTGGCTAGCAGTCTCTCACTAATCTTCTTCTGACTTGTTATGACTGGAGGCTTGAACTGAGCGTTAGCCAGAGTGCACTGTGCCAAGACAGCTTTGGTCATATCACTGGCAATGTCTTTGTTTGTGTAAGTTCTTTGGTTCTTTTTACTGATTTGCCTGATTAAAACACCGTATCTCAAAGCATCTCTCAATGTAGGCAACTCCGACTTCAGGAGCTCTCTCCCAGACCCAAGATAGTGACTGAGATGGCTGGATTTTTGGTTCCTCGTCCTGACACAAGCAGCCATCGCAAATATTATCAACTTATAAATGCATCAGAATCTGAAACAGAAAAAAATATTGTTAGTTGGGTTGATAAAGAATGAAGTCAGAAAGCAATGTTCACTATTTAATTGTAATGCACTAATGCAGCTGTACGTTAGATTTTCGATAAATATCACGCTAAAATTTACCTAGCAAAAGGTTGCAAAATATGAAACTGAAATTATTTTCTGTTTATAAAATCTACCAAAAAAGTGATGGGCCATTAGTTTTAGCTGATCTTCCCTCCTATGACACACCCTACTACTACAATGTCTTTACGATATTACTACAGCATCTTAACTACTACTACTACAGCATCTTAACTACTACTACTACAGCCTCTTAACTACTACTACTACAACATCTTTACTATATTACTACAGCATCTTAACTACTACAACGTCTTTACTATATTACTATAGCATCTTAACTACTACTACTACAACATCTTAACTACTACTACTACAATGTCTTTACTATATTACTACAGCATCTTAACTACTACTACTACAACATCTTAACTACTACTACTACAACGTCTTTACTATATTACTATAGCATCTTAACTACTACTACTACAACATCTTAACTACTACTACTACAACGTCTTTACCATATTACTACAGCATCTTAACTACTACTACTACAACATCTTAACTACTACTACTACAATGTCTTTACTATATTACTACAGCATCTTAACTACTACTACTACAACGTCTTTACTATATTACTATAGCATCTTAACTAGTACTACTACAGCATCTTAACTACTACTACTACAACATCTTTACTATATTACTATAGCATCTTAACTACTACAACATCTTAACTACTACTACTACAGCATCTTAACTACTACTACCACTACAATATCTTTACTATATTACTACAACATCTTAACTACTACTACTACAACATCTTAACTACTACTACTACAGCATCTTAACTACTACTACCACTACAATATCTTTACTATATTACTACAGCATCTTAACTACTACTACTACATCTTAACTACTACTACCACTACAATATCTTTACTATATTACTAAAGCATCTTAACTACTACTACTACTACATCTTAACTACTACTACCACTACAATATCTTTACTATATTACTACAGCATCTTAACTACTACTACTACTACATCTTAACTACTACTACCACTACAATGTCTTTACTATATTACTACAGCATCTTAACTACTACTACTACAATGTCTTTACTATTACTATAATGTCTTTACTATCTTGCTACAGCATTTCTACTGCTACTACAATATGTTCACTATATTACTACAGCATCTCAACTTCTACTGCTACTACTACACTATAACATGTTCAGTATGAAGCTGAGGAACAAAATTCCAACCTCACTTTTTTATATTTTGTAATCTCTCCCTAAATTTCAACTTTAGGTCACCAGACGAACCAGATATTAATATTATTATTACTTTGAAAATGGATCGGGTTCAACTTGTCCAATTCAGAGAAGCTCTCAAGGAGTTGGAGAATCTGGAGGCTCTCCGGACTTCGTCTGTATTAAGCCTTCACCTCCCATCATCTTCCTCCCTGATACTCGTCAAAAATAGAATCAAGGATGAACAAAGCCGCGCGGCCAACATAAAGTCCGTTTCCAACCGCTCTTCAGTGCAAGAAGCACTGAAGAGCGCTGTGGATATGCTATCCACAGTCAATGCCATGCCACCCCATGGGCTTTTAGTGTTTTACGGCCAATCAGTTCTCAACAAAGCAACCGGCGAGGTGAGTCGCCTTCGCCGGACGTTAACACCTCCTCAACCAGTTCAAGAATTTAAATACGATGTCAGCAAGACATTCTCCACGCACTCACTGCACCAATTACTCATCTCCCAAGAGGGAGGCGTTGGCTACATCGTCATCGATGGGTCAGCGGTTGCCCTTGGAACGCTCTCTGAAAATGGACTAAAAGTCCACCACCATGAGAACGTGGACATTCCAAAAAAGCACGGCAGAGGTGGCCAGTCCGCTCCCAGGTTCCAGCGCATCCGCCTGGAAAAGAGACAATTGCTGGTGAAGAAAGTAATTGCTCTCAGCGAAGATTATTTTATGACTGAAAATAAGGCGACCGTGCAGGTTCAGGCCCTGGTGGTAGGGGGTCCTGGTCAGCTGAAGGACCAATTGGTTGAGCGTCTCCCTCAGCTCTTGAAGAGTGCTGTAAGATCTGTAATAAACACCTCATACTCCGGCCGTCAAGGTCTGAGGGAGGCCATCAATGGCACACGGGACCTCCGCCAGCACATGCTTTTGGAAAAGTCTAACACTGTCCTCAGTTCCATATTTGAAAAACTCAGGGTCGATGAACCGGACATGGTCTGCTTTGGTGATGAAGTTCGAGCGGCCATGGAGGATGGTGCCGTCAAAGTTGTCGTGCTATGGGACGAGTCCCCTGAACTCGCCTATTTTACAGAAAACTGTCCCGAGGGGACTGAGTTAATGGCGATACCCAACACAACTAATAATACCCAAATGCTTATAAGCACGTTTGGGGGGATAGCGGCCTTAAATAAATACCCAAGAGCCGTCCCAAACGAAGAAGAGGCCGAGTGAGGCAAAAAAATAAAAAAATAAAAAATAAATAAATAAATAAAAGAAATAAAAAATAAATAAAAAAAAATGTAAACAAAAATAAAATAAATGTTTATTTTTACTTTTATAAATAACAGGACTTTTCTTACTAAAACTAGTCGTTCTCAAATAGCCACTTAAAATGTACCAAAATGAACTTCACATAAGAAAGTAAACACCACCATTAACATTTCATTACAATAACAAACAATATCTTCCTTTCACTCCTATGATATACCTTACTTTAATACATATTATACATATCAATGTATAGTCAATAATATCCAAAACTATTACTCTTTATCTTTATTTCACTAAACCTAATGAATATATATAGTAAGCGTAGGTAACATCCTATTAAATATATATAGTGAGCGTAGGTAATACATCTAGCAAACCAAAACAATTACACAAAAGATAAGTATCTAAGCTAAGACAATGTTAACTAATTATCACTGGGATACTAACCTAACCTAACCTAACCTAACCTAACCTAACCTAACCTAAAATAGCCTAACATAACATAACATAATGTTACGGTCGTCCCCCTATTGTATTTAGTTTCTGTTGTTTCCCGTTTTTCTTTAGAATCGAATTTCAAAGCCTATGGTAAAGACTTTGAAAAAGTTCTTGATTATTTTATATAAGTATGTATACTAGTATTTGTTTCATTATGTAAACTTTGTAGAATGTATTCTTATTTTTTATACAGTTATGAAAGACTGTAAGAAGCAGTTGTGAAGCATAAAAGGAATTAGAAATTATATGTTGATGAAACAAGAAAGCATTGGAACATTGTTTTGGTTCTGGTGGCTCTCTGTAGCTAGGTTGAGGATAGGAGGGTCAAACTTGTGTGGTGCACATTTATCTATTATTTTCTAGGCAATCATGGATAATTGTGGTGTTAACTAAAGTGCAATATGTTCATTATAGTCTAAAGAATATTATAGCAGTGAGAGAGTATTGTGTTTGGTGGAGGTAACATTATTCTGAGTGAATTGATTTGCGGCCTTTTGAACACATATATATTATATTTTGTTGTAATTTTGAAGCTGTGTTTTGATCAAACCAGTTTTAATGGGAACAGTGGTATTGAAATAAACACCTGTCAGCTGTCAGGAGGTTGTTAGCCTATGGACTGACTATACATCCTCTAGTGCAGTGGTTCTTAACCTTTTTTGAGTCACGGACCCCTTTGGGAATCTGGTGAAAGCTATGGACCCCCTAGAAAAATGCACATAAGCACATAAACGCAACTTTGCATGTAAACATGATAAAACCATATTATGATAGAAACTCTACAGAAAATGATATGAATAACAAGGTGAATTGTCTATGTGTTAGGTCTGATGATGAAAAGATGATAGATGAAAGTGAAGATATGAAGTTGGGGAGATGTGAAAATAACTGTTAAATAATTCAGGTGTGATGAATAATTTAGAAAAGAAACTTCATCATTTAGGAACTGAGAAGAGAAATCAAATCATACAAATTATACATGAGTTTAGGCCTTTGTTTTCTGATGTTCCTTGGAGAACTGAGGTATTACAGCATGATGTTGAGGCTGAGAATACAACACCCATTAAGCAACACCCATATAGAGTGACTCCTAAGATGAGAGAGATAATGAGACAAGAAGTACAGTATATGGTTGATAATGATATGACTGAAAGAAGTAACAGCCCTTGGAGTTCACTCTGTGTATTGGTGACTAAACCTGATGGTATTTCATATAGATTTTGTACTGATTACAGAAAAGTAAATACAGTAATGTAACCAAAGCTGACTCATATCCTATTCCTAGAGTGGATGATTGTACTGACCAAATAGGAGATGCTAAATTTGTAACTAAGATGGATTTGTTGAAAGGATATTGGGAAGTACCACTGACTGAAAGAGCAAAAGAAATGTCTTCATTTGTGACTATGGAAGGTTTATATCAGCATAAAGTGTTACCCTTTGGTATGAAAACAGCGGTAGTACTTTCCAGAGATTAGTTAATCAAGTATTGTATGATGTTAAAGGTTGTTCTGTGTGTATAGATGATATTGTACTGTATTAAAAAACTTGGGAAGAACATTTGTATTTAATTAGAGAAGTATTTAACAAATTGAATCAAGCAAACTTGACTGTAAACCTTGTGAAGAGTGAATTTGCTGTAGAATATCTAGGTTATATTGTTGGTCAGGGAAGTGTCAAACCAATTAATGCTAAGGTGGAAAGTACTGTGAAATTTCTTGCACCTACAAATAGAAGAGAATTATTAAGATTTCTGGGTATGAGTGGATATTATCGTAGGTTTTGTAAGAACTTTTCAACCATTGCTTTACCATTAAC
>NW_024717611.1:0-18151 GCF_018991925.1 Homarus americanus | reverse complement strand
GGAGGTGTAGGAGAGCGACCTGCACGTCCGACCAGTACGGCCAGCGTTCAGGAAGAGATTGGTCAACACACCAAAGACATATATAAAGATATAGTTATTGAGGACTTGTACTACAGTTGAAGATCACCTGAACCTTTAGCTGATGTTACAGGGTCGATTACTACAACATTCAGGCGTCGTCTGTTGACGTCACTCACATGGTGGTGTAACGGGCCGAGTTTTCTCTTTTTAATAATTTACCATACAGATATTATTTTTCTGTTAGTATTCTTTCCAATGAGTATCCTGTTTTATATACTTATCCTTCTTCAGTTCTTTACATACATACTTATTCTTATATATTCTTGCTAATATTCTTATATGTTCTTTATCTCTATATACCTTATATTCGTATATATTCTTATATAAGTAGCTCGTATGTTTCTCTGCTTATATTTTCCAAGTCAATGTTTTTTCTTTTCATTTCCTTTCATATATTATGATCTCTTCCATATATTTGGTTCTAGTTATATTCTAAACCATGGATTAACCTGGGAAACCATGTCTTTCTTATTACCACACTTATTATACTTACACCGGTAGAACTGCCACCACCCAGGATTTTTCTAGAATATAACATCTCTTAGTTAACTGTTAGGTAGCGAGCTTCTAGGCTCGTGAGTTAGTTATTTTCTGAGAACCAATGTGGGAAAGGGATAGAGTGGTGATACTCGTAGACGTAGATTACTAATTCAATATTTATTAACACAGTGATTGGATAAGATGCATCTTAGATTCACTCAGACAAAGCAGAACTGCAATTTATTTCTTAAGTCATCAAACACTTCAAGAACTTATTACCTCATTAAATACCTCCAAATTCTTATTACTTCAATCGACAATTGTGGTATTGTCACTCTGCCACATGATATTCAGTACTGGGTATACACCAGATATCACTGGACCCTCAGGTCTTACCTTACCAAGTAGCAAATTAACTCTTCACTTCTTGGTTATATCATTATACTCTCAGATTATCATTTCATGGTCACTACCAATGAATACATAGCACACTGGACAACTCCACAATTATCTCAACATACAATACCTCCGGTTAATTCACAAGGAACAACATGGCACTTTTAACTCTCATTCAGTGGTTCAATACTTAACCTGGGATACTATATTTTTTTTTTTTTTTTTTTTTGTAAGGCGTTTGATGCGGCGGGTCGTGTTGCGTCTCTGTAACAAAGCGTGTTCGGCATCCGGGCCTTCGATGTAGAGCGGCAGAAATTGGACAGTGATTACATAAGTTCGTCAAGATCGTCTTAGTGAGGTGAAAGTGTAAATCGATGTCGGACTTTTCATGCTAGACACGATTGTATTTTTGAAAACTCAATTTCCACCGAGTTGGAGGTACAGCCAGGGTCACAGGCCTATAACCACACAATCACTGCCACATGACAAAGCTTTTATTTTATTTTATTTTTTAGGGTGTTGTGGTCACGGCTGTGATAAAGGCCAACCAGGGAGTGTAGTACTGTGCCTTCAGTTAAATCAGTTCATAGTTGTCATCAGTGAATACAGAAGAGACTATAATAACTTAAAGTGAATACATATTGGCAATCGAGCTGGTAAGGACAACTGCCAGCCTATTCGTGTCATAGGTGCCACAGAGACTTTAAATTTTATTTTGTTTGTGTGCTTTCCCAAGGACTGAATCTGTGTTTATAATACACCACTCACAGGGAGATACAGTGTACACAGTGATAGTTCATAGTGTCATCAGTGACCGCTGAAGTTGTAAATAACTTAAAGTGAGCGCTCACTAGCAAGCAAGCTGGAAAGGCACCGTGCCAGCTGAAACCAAGTCGTGTCATAGGTGCCACAGAGACTTTAAATTTTATGTTGATTGTGTGCTTTCTCAAGGACTGAAACTGTGCCTACAATACACCATTGACAGGGAGATACAGTGTACGCAGTCGCAGACGACAACTCCATAGGCAACAGAGAGTAGCTAAGTACTTTTTTCTCTCTTTATTTTCTTTGAAATAGGTGTAGATCTATACACAGTCTGCACCCCCCCCCCCACAACAACAACAACCATGAGTTTGGTATGTGATTACTGCAGGGAGACGTCGGATATGGAGGATGCAGGCCTAACTAATGCAACGTTTAGGAAGTTACTAACTGCCGTAAAGCTTGATGGCTGTTGCTGGTATTGCCCTGGCTGCATAGTCAAGGTGAATGAAGCGATTGCAATCCATAAGGGAACGAGTTCTCTAGGGACGAAAATAGATGAAGCAGGAGCCCTGCTGGTTGACAAACTGGAGCAAGTTGAGAAAGAGATCCTTGCTAAGACTGAGGAAGTAGCTAATAGAATGGAGGTGGTTGCTAAGAGGAGTTATGCGGACGTATTAGGAGGGCCACGGGGGGGGGGGGGGGGAGAGTAATGCAGAATCAGTACAGGTTCTACAGCAGATTGGGACTCTGAAAAAGTGTGTCGAAGAAATGAAAATTAACGCACCTACTGTTAGGGGAGAGGAGGAACACCAGGAACGGCTCCAGCGCAGGAACAATGTAATAGTTTTTGGAGTCCCAGAGAGCCAGGCAGAGGGAACTGTGAGTAAGGAAACACACGACAAGGTGCTGTTTCAAAATATTTGCACAGAGGTTCTGAAGATTCCAGCAACTCCTCAGGATGTGAGGAGACTGGGACAAAAGCAGGGGGCTAAGCCTCGCCCCCTCAGGATCACACTAGGGAGTGAGGAGGAAAAATGGCAAGTTATCCGGCAGGCAAAAAACTTAGCAAGGAGCGAGGCATTTCGGGATGTATTTATTCACCCAGACCGCACGGTAATGCAGAGGGAACAGCACAAGAAGCTCCTGCTGGACTTGAAGCAGAAGAGGGAGGAGTCGAGGAGGAACGGGGACAGGTGCACATGGGTTATACTCAGGGGGAGGGTAGTGGAAACAAGTGTGCCGACACAGGGCCAGGGGGCAGCAGTGCACCCTCCACCCACTCAACCCCCCACCCGGGAGGCGGCACCAGCTCAGCCTACCGGACAGGAGGGAACGAGCGCCGTGTAAACAATGACATTTTTAACCACACCCTGCAAAATACAGTGTACTTAGCAAATGCTGCAGCTTCTGAGAATGTGGGTGGAGCGGGTTTATTACTAAGAGCAGAGACGTTACCGAGAACAAATTCTGGCTTGAATGTCATGTACACTAATACCGACACGTTCCTTGATAAGAGAGAGGAGTTTGAAACACTACTAAGAGTACACCAACCAGATATTGTAGGAGTTGTAGAACTGTTGTACAAGAACAGGAGAATCGACCCAGAGGAATGTGAGTTCAGTATTGCTGGATATGACTCATTTACGAACCTAACTCAAGAATCCTGCAGGAGGGGTGTGGTTATCTATGCTAGGCAAGACCTTAGAGCCAGCCAGGCGAGGGTACAGGGAGAGGATGTTTTTGAAGAGTCCAAGTGGTGTAAAATTATATTAAAGGGAGGGGACTTACTTATCGTCGGGTGTATCTACAGATCCCCGAACTGTGGCCCACTAAATCAAAGGAACTTAAGAACCTTAATAAACAATGCGGCGATGCTCAACCCCAGCCACCTCCTTATCATGGGGGACTTTAACTATGGCGACATCGACTGGAGAAACGAGTCAACCCCGAATGACTTGAATAATCCTGCTACTCTTTTTGTAGAAACTCTGAGAGATAATTTTCTGTTCCAACATGTGAGAGACCCGACACATTACAGAGGGGAGCAAACACCCAAGCCACTTGACCTCATCATAACAAACGAGGAGGGTATGGTGGCCAAACTGGAACACCTTGCCCCAGTTGGCACCAGTCACCATACAGTGTTGTCATTCAGATTTAACTGTTACCTAGTTCAAGATAAGGCCAGGCCAAGGTGCAAATATTACAAGGGAAATTACAATGGGATGAGGGAAGAGATGAGGGGTATCAACTGGCCTGACTTATTAAGGTACAAGAACGCAGACACTACGCTGAATATCATAACTAGTAAAATGACCCATTTGATCGATAAATATATACCCAAGACCAAACCCAGTGCTTCTAGGAATACGAGGGGATCCCTACACATGAACCATGCGGCGGTCGACAAAATTAAGAAGAAAACCCAGAAATTCAAGACGTGGGTTGGGTCAAACGATGAGCAGGACAGGAGGATGTATGCAAGAGCCAGAAACCAAGCAAAGATAGAGTGTAGGAGGGCTGAAAAGGAGTTCCAAAGGCTGGTTGCACGCGAGGTCAAGTCAAACCCAAAGGCGTTTTACCGCTATGCAAAGTCGAAATTGAAAACGCGAGTAGGAGTATCAGACCTGAGGCTTGAAGATGGTAGTTACGCAGATTCTGAACAGGATAAAGCTGAGGCATTGAACAGCTTCTTTTCCTCAGTGTTCACAAGAGAGGATGCAACTAACCTTCCTGCGTTTGAGGACAGACGGTTCGACACAGCACTGACCCACATTGTGTTCACAGAAGAGGGTATTAGAAATAAACTGTCCAGGCTAAAGGTCCATAAGAGTCCTGGACCTGACATGGTGCATCCTAGAGTGCTAAGGGAGCTGTGCAACGAGCTTGCAGAGCCCCTGAAGATTCTGTTTTGTAAATGCCTGGATGAACAAATGGTCCCCAGTGAATGGAAAGTGGCTTATGTGAGTCCTATCTTCAAGAAGGGCGATAGTCACTCCACGAACAACTATAGACCGGTGAGCCTGACCAGCATAATATGTAAAGTACTTGAGAGTATTATCAGAGATGCAGCGATGGAACATCTACTACGAAACAACCTTGTAAAAGATTGCCAACACGGTTTTATGCCGGGGCGCTCTTGCTTGACACAATTGCTCAAGGTATTGGATATTTGGACCCATATTCTAGAACGGGGTGGTAATATCGACAATATTTACCTAGATTTTGCCAAGGCTTTCGACAGTGTACCCCACGAAAGGCTGAAAATCAAACTGAAAGGGTACGGAATTCGGGGAAATGTCCTAGCGTGGATAGAAGACTTTCTACATGACCGCAAGCAATGTGTGGTGATTAATGGCACGAAATCGTCATCTGTACCTGTAACAAGTGGGGTACCGCAGGGTAGTGTATTGGGCTCGCTGTTGTTTGTTTGTTTCATAAATGATATGCCTGACGTTGTACACTCCTCCATACAAATGTTTGCCGATGACGCCAAGTTATTTCGGGAAATTAACAACCAAGCGGACTGTGAAGAGATGCAGAAGGACCTCTGTGGGCTCCAGGAATGGTCGAAGGAATGGCTGCTGAGATTCAATGTCACGAAGTGTAAGAGGAAGCACCTGGGGCGTACCAACGGTAAGGAGGCGTACCATATGTCCCAACGGGATGAAGAAAATGTACTAGTTGAGACTGTGTGTGAGAAGGACCTAGGTGTGTATGTTGACAATGAGCTGAAGTTCTCGGGCCATTGTGAGAAGAAGGTAAATCAGGCAAATAAATTATTGGGTCTTATAAGAAGGTCGTTCAGATATCTAGACGGTCCGTCCCTCGTGACGATCTTCAGGAGTGAAGTGCTTCCCCATTTGGAGTACTGTCACCCCATCTGGTCCCCGAGATATGCTAGGGACTGTCAGTTGGTTGAAAATGTTCAAAGGAGGGCCACCAAACTGGTGCCTGCACTTCGGCACCTCAGCTACCCTGAGAGATTGGAGTGCCTGAACTTGCCTAGCTTATACTACAGACGGGCAAGGGGGGACCTAGTTGAGGTTTATAAGCATCTCAGGGGGCACTACTCAGTTGAGTGTCCTTACTTGGAGCTGGCGGACGCTCGCCCCACAAGGGGTCACAGCTCAAGATTGAAGAAGCCGCAAGTCCGGAAAACCGTGAGGGCAAACTTTTTCGGAGTGAGGGTTGTAAACTCTTTGGAACAATCTACCAGAGAGTGTTGTGACGGCACCGAGTGTGAGCTCTTTCAAGAGAAGACTTGACCAACACTGGAGCGGGTTCAGGTACATTCAGGAGCCGGTGCATGCCCAGTATTTGCCAACAGTGCGTGACAGAGACGTGACCGATCGCCCGGGCGGCTAGCGAGCCGACCTTTTGGTGAAGAATATAAAGGAAAAGAGACGTGACCGATCGCCCAAGCGGCTAACAAGCCGATCAGTGGCGAAGAGGATAAAAGTAAAAGTAAAAAGTTATCATATTGGCCACTTATCAGCCGTTTGGTCGGTTTATCCAGTGTTAGTACGGGAGGAAGCCTGTGGTGACAACACCCTGGGCCGAGGCTCTAACATATTGGTGAGAGTTTAGCGCGTTACCACCAACAACTACTCCTCTAAGCAGACCATTACTATAGATGGTGACAGCTACAACCAAACTTGTGTCTTATGGTAAAAAAAACTCTTGTTGAGGTGGAGTTGTTCCTCTTCACTAGTCCGGTGAAGAGTCTACAAACTACTCACTACTACATAATGTCCTGTTTCACCTACAAGTTAACATACATACATACGTACATACATACATACATACTGTACATATATACTGTACATACATACAAACATACATACTGTACACACGCACACACACATACATACATACATACATTCATACTGTACACACGCACACACACACATACATACATACATATATTCATACTATACACACACACATACGTACATACATAAGAACATAAGGAGTCTGCAATAGGCCGGTTGGCCTGTGCATGGCAGCTCCTGTCGAGAGTTACTACCACTCTCTATCATCCATGGATCTATCCAGCCTCCTTTTGAAACTTTCCAACGTTCCAGCACTTACTACAAAGTTGCTAAGCTTGTTCCACTCGTCCACCACCCTATTTGTAAACCAGTTCCTTCCTATCTCCCTCCTAAACCTAAACTTATCCAACTTAAATCCGTTGCTCCGAGTCCTATCCTGCTCGGATATTATAAGAACTTTATCTATATCGCCTTTATTGATTCCTAGGTGTGTATGTTGACAATGAGCTGAAGTTCTCGGGCCATTGTGAGAAGAAGGTAAATCAGGCAAATAAATTATTGGGTCTTATAAGAAGGTCGTTCAGATATCTAGACGGTCCGTCCCTCGTGAACGATCTTCAGGAGTGAAGTGCTTCCCCATCTGGAGTACTGTCACCCCATCTGGTCCCCGAGATATGCTAGGGACTGTCAGTTGGTTGAAAATGTTCAAAGGAGGGCCACCAAACTGGTGCCTGCACTTCGGCACCTCAGCTACCCTGAGAGATTGGAGCGCCTGAACTTGCCTAGCTTATACTACAGACGGGCAAGGGGGGACCTAGTTGAGGTGTATAAGCATCTCAGAGGGCACTACTCAGTTGAGTGTCCTTACTTGGAGCTGGCGGACGCTCGCCCCACAAGGGGTCACAGCTCAAGATTGAAGAAGCCACAAGACCAGAAAACCGTGAGGGCAAACTTTTTCGGAGTGAGGGTTGTAAATTCTTGGAACAATCTACCAGAGAGTGTTGTGACAGTACCGAGTGTGAGCTCTTTCAAGACAAGACTTGACCAACACTGGAGCGGGTTCAGGTACACTCAGGAGCCGGTGCATGCCCAGTATTTGCCAACAGTGCGTGACAGAGACGTGACCGATCGCCCGGGCGGCCAGCGAGCCGATCAGTGGCGAAGAGGATAAAGTAAAAGTAAAAGTAAAATACCATTACACATCACCCACATAGTTCAAAGTGCTGTTTTCACCTTGTAAATGTTCATACATTAGATGGAGGCTAGGCCAGGGAAGTGTCAGTGTGGACCTGGGTACAGCACTTGGAGGAACCAATAAACCTTTACTGAGTGAACACAATGATCTGGTTCTCCATGATGTGTCATCATCCCAGAATGTAGGAAAAAAGTCACAAACCTTAACCTAACTTAACATTATTTAGGCTGTTTAAAAGATGTGTTTATATCCCTGACTTTTTCTAACCCCAATTGTGACTTTCTTTCCGGACACCTGAGCTCATCCCTCCCCCTAAACAGAAGACGTCATCATAAGTGAGGAACAACTCTCCTGGCACTGAAACTTTGGATGATAAAGTACATCCTCTCTACAGGAAGTTAGTTGACTCAATATGACACATGTATACAGACGACACAAGAAATATTGTGTTATTATACATGAACATTAATTATTTAATAAAAAAAACGATTAAAACATTTGGTAACTAAACGAAATACAGAAAAAAAGGTGATTTGGCACCAGCGCATAAACCATCCAGCAGTGAGATGATTGTAGGCGTATTAACAATGTTTTAGGTTATATTTTAGTCTTTAATAAATTATCTTTGTGTTTGTTATTATTTTCTATCACAAGCAACAGTTACTTTCATGTATATTGATTGATTGATACGTTTATTGAGATACAAAAAACATTAATACATCTCAAAGGGATGAAGTGACATAAGTCATCCCCACCCCAATCCAGGAATGTCCCTCTCAGGACTCACATAAATCCCTAATATTTCATATAATCAGTTATATACATACATAGTTATATTCTAGATGCAAAATTTCTATATTTCTTTAATATATCATCTATTTT
Organism: Homarus americanus; assembly: GCF_018991925.1. Taxonomy (NCBI): domain Eukaryota; kingdom Metazoa; phylum Arthropoda; class Malacostraca; order Decapoda; family Nephropidae; genus Homarus; species Homarus americanus. The sequence goes on along the minus strand of NW_024717611.1, from coordinate 9,577 downwards.
CCTATTTTTATACATCCACTCTATTTGCATGGGGACATTATTTATATGGACATTTCTATATACATTAAGCAATGGGCATTCCAGTATATAATGTGGCAGAGTATGGGATCTGGATGTTCTACAAACTCTACATTCTTTATCCTGTTCACTTCTCTCAGCTCCAAGTTCCCAATAATATTTATATCCTAATCTTAACCTCATATACACTGAATCTTTCCACCTACTCCCATCTTTCCCATATGTAAATTTTGTGTTCATGAGAACATGATGGTAATGTTTCATTGTTTCACTTTTCTCGTATATTTCATTCCTTTTGAAATTATCTTCTATTGATTGTATTTTCCGTAATTTGCTCCTTAATTGTTTCAAGGTTTTAGTACATATTATGTCGATCTCGGCCTTTTCCGTGGCTCTTTTTGCTATTATATCTACTGCTTCATTAAGACCAATGCCTACATGTGAAGGGACCCATACAAATTGAACATTATGGCCATTTTTCCTTATTGTATTTACTAATTTTCTACATGAACCAATAATGTGTTCAAAGACTGGACTCCCACTGTTCAAAGAATCCAAAGCTGCCCTACTAGCAACAAAAAAATATGCATCTTTATACCTCTTTACAACATTTTCCAACCCTACTAAGATTGCATATAACTCAGCTTGTGTTGATGATATAAAACTGCTCAACCAAAGTCCAATTTTGATGTCATCATTTCCTTGTTCTGTGTACTGTCTTATAAGGATCCCGCACCCTGCCCTGCCACTTGACATAACTGAACCGTCACAATATACATGCAATGTGTTTATTTTAGGCAAATTACTAATCTTATTCCCATATAAAGCCCTTAACTGTCCTGGTTCATGTAATTTCTTCATTGTGAGAGGCACTATGTTTAACTCTCCTTCTCGTTCTTCCCAGGCTTTCATGTATATAATGATGGGAATGAACGCGGTGACGAAACGGGTAGAGCAGTGGTGACGAAACGGGCAGACCCCATTTATATGTTTTATGTAGAACAATGTAAAAAAATTAATAACACTGTGTAATACAAACACTTTTATCACCCAATATAAGAGCATAAAACAATAAAATAATACACAGATCAAGTTATGAAATAATAAAAGAATATTTACTTTTATCCTCTTGGCAGTACAGCTCAAACACTGATTCATTTATAAAAGTTAACCTTTGCAAATTAATGTAAACTCACACCACTAATTCTCATAGCCGAGGTGTACCGTAACAGAGACTAATGAATATATATGTAAAATTATCGGCCAAAGAAAGTATATAAAGTACTTTCCTTGGTACTGGGGGGAGGGGAGCTGATCAGTGTTATAATATTACCACGAACTAGTTTATTTATTGATTAACCTCAACTAACTAATATATACCTAACATAACTACCTGATGATAGTTAATTATTAATTAGTGTTACTATAACTACCTGGTGATAGTTTATTATTACTTAGTGTCACGATAACTACCTGATGATGGCTTAATATTACTTAGTGTTTTGTTTATAATGCAATAATAAGTAGATGTAATATAATTATTTAAAAGTGTATCAGTAGTAGAGTAAAGTTTGTTTTTCAGTAAATAATAATTGTTTAAACTATGTGATGTTAGTTTATATTAGGTAAAGTTGAGTTGTTCGTGGTAAGTTATTAACAGTGTTCATCGCCTCAGTTGTAAACATTAAGTCGACCAAAATGTGTTAATTAAAATCCAAACTTGGATGATTTAATACTTCACTAGGTCACTGTGAGTTGTTTATTAACTTATATATAGCCAAGGTGAACCGTGGTACTTTAGTAAGACGTGTTACCTGTCTAGTACAGTACTGTCTGTTGGTGGGTAATGTGTGTCACTACCACCAGTTGTTGGTGCACATGGAGAGTGTAGGGACAGTGTCACTACTGTTGTTGTTAAAACAGACTCAGTCAGCCAGCGGCCTTACTTGATGGAGAGTCACCACCAACACATGTTACCAGAAGCAACACCACCAACACATGTTACCAGAAGCAACACCCACTAACACCAGCTGAGTCACCACCAACACGTGTTACCAGAAGCAACACCCACTACTGCAACACTTAACACCAGCTGAGTCACCACCAACACATGTTACCAGAAGCAACACCCACTACTGCAACACTTAACACCCGCTGAGAGTCACTGAGTCACCACCAACACATGTTACCAGAAGCAACAACCACTACTGCAACACTTAACACCAGCTGAGTCACCACCAACACATGTTACCAGAAGCAACACCCACTACTGCAACACTTAACACCCGCTGAGAGTCACTGAGTCACCACCAACACATGTTACCAGAAGCAACAACCACTACTGCAACACTTAACACCAGCTGAGTCACCACCAACACATGTTACCAGAAGCAACACCCACTACTGCAACACTTAACACCCGCTGAGAGTCACTGAGTCACCACCAACACATGTTACCAGAAGCAACAACCACTACTGCAACACTTAACACCAGCTGAGTCACCACCAACACATGTTACCAGAAGCAACACCCACTACTGCAACACTTAACACCCGCTGAGAGTCACTGAGTCACCACCAACACATGTTACCAGAAGCAACACCCACTACTGCAACACTTAACACCAGCTGAGAGTCACTGAGTCACCACCAACACATTTTACCAGAAGCAACACCCACTACTGCAACACTTAACACCAGCTGAGAGTCACTTAGGCACCACCAACACATTTTACCAGAAGCAACACCCACTACTGCAACACTTAACACCAGCTGAGAGTCACTGAGTCACCACCAACACATGTTACCAGAAGCAACACCCACTACTGCAACACTTAACACCCGCTGAGAGTCACTGAGTCACCACCAACACATGTTACCAGTAGCAACACCCACTACTGCAACACTTAACACCAGCTGAGAGTCACTGAGTCACCACCAACACATGTTACCAGAAGCAACACCCACTACTGCAACACTTAACACCAGCTGAGAGTCACTGAGTCACCACCAACACATGTTACCAGAAGGAACACCCACTACTGCAACACTTAACACCAGCTGAGAGTCACTGAGTCTCCACCAACACATGTTACCAGAAGCAACACCCACTACTGCAACACTTAACACCAGCTGAGAGTCACTGAGTCACCACCAACACGTGTTACCAGAAGCAACACCCACTACTGCAACACTTAACACCTGCTCAATATTAAACAAATTTAAAAACGTTTTAATTTCACTGTTTTGTAGTGAACACTGTCCCAGTTATGTAAAATGTGTTAAAACTTGGTTATTTCTAAATTAAACGTGACGTAGCCTAACCTAACCTAACCTAACCATATTTGATAACAAAAGCAAGTGGCAGAATCATTGTTAGAAGACCTTGCCAACCTAACCAAACCAAACCAAACCTAACCTAACCTAACCTAACCTTTCAGAACCCCCGGCATATTAAACAGAAAGAACTTCCTATTATATGGTGTAATTTGACGTTTTTTGTGGACCTGAGAGCAGCCGCCTGATCTGTGTGGCTCATAAACCTACACTGGTGACTGGCGTTGAGTGGAGATGACTGGCTGTGTACCGCCGCATCACCACCGAGAAAGACAAGTGATGTGCGCCAGACAAAGTAGTTCTCGCCTAGTCACCTAATTATCTACTAAACGAAGCAATTACCCTAAAAATTATTATTATATCAGAACTCATTGATGAAAATATAATATTGTACAGTATAGTTAATATGACTTACAAACTTGAGACAGCAATAGTTGGAGGTAGTGAACGGCTGCCTCTCACCCCTCCACCTGGTGTAACACAACACACTATGTGAAATATTTCTTATAGTACATTTTATTTCTCCATCTAGTTGTCTCTCTGGCTATAGTTGTCTACCTGTCAATAGACCCAAATTCAGGACGGTAGTTTGAGCCTGGGATTTGAGCTCGACTCGGGTGTGCGAATCGGGATTCCTTGAGCCTAGATTTCTTGCAGTGGATTATTACCCATATTCAGAATCATCGGCTTGAACCCCAGATCTGGTAATCTGTTCCGTTTTTCTTCAGTTACGAGCAAAGATTCAAACACTGAAATTCCAGCCAATCACGTTTCATCTACACCATTACGGCAGCCAGTCGCCATCGAGAGTAATGTTTACAAGATTATGGCGGCAACTATGACTGGACGAGTTTTTACGGAAGAGGATAAATCTCTCCTTGTACATCATAAGTTACTTTTATTACTATAATTATGGTCAAATTATAATGATTTATGGTACTGTGTTACAACCTGGCTGTGTTGTTAGATGATAACAAAGAAATTCATAGAGGAAGAACAATTATATACAATTGTTGACATAATCCAGGACCGGCGTCAATATTCATTACCAAAACAAGATGAATCAATACTGGGTGTAGTAACCCGGCTAGGTTTGGTTAGGTTAGGTTTCTTTCTCTCAACATTGATTCAATTATACAGTAAAGCCTCTGTTAACAAGTAGCATCCTGTGTACCATGGGCTGGTGTCTTGCCCACAGTGTGGATGTGGGTCACACTATAATAACCCATTATAGTACATCCTTCTTTCCTCACACTGTTGAATGCTCTGCCTTCTTCTGTGTTTCCATACAATCTGTCTCACTTTAGACAAGATGCTTCTCTGGCGGTGTACATTAATATAACTTTTTTATTTTATATTTGTTTAATTTATTTTTACTCTTCCTTCCCCTAGGCCCTGTTGTGGGTCATGACCTGTGCCCGGGTGGACTATTACCCATAAAAAATATATATATAACATAAGAACATAAGAAAATAAGGAGTCTGCCATAGGCCGGTTGGCCTGTGCATGGCAGCTCCTGTCGAGAGTTACTACCACTCTCTATCATCCATGAATCTATCTAGCCTCCTTTTGAAACTTTCCTGGGTTCCAGCACTTACTACAAAGTTGCTAAGCTTGTTCCACTTGTCCACCACCCTATTTGTGAACCAGTTTCTTCCTATCTCCCTCCTAAACCTAAGCTTGTTTTCCGGCTTATGAATGTCTTCTCATAACCTAACCTAACCTAACCATTCTTCATTAAAACTTAAATATTCACAATTTCCTTCAATCAACAACTCTTCACTGACTTACTGTGCAGTGAGAGTAGAATGGGTGAAGCTTTTATCTCTCACAACTCTTAAAGATATTCAGAAATATATTCATTATGCACAATACACTATTTGATATGTGTATATTACATAACTGTAAACGCCTTGGTTAAGGTCGTTCAGGTGACGTGCAAGTCGAAGGGAATGATTGAAACTCTCCTTTTGACTCATTCAATATTTATTGATGTGGTCAAAACCTACAGTCAAAACCTACAGAGGAGATGTTCATAATATTACATGGTGATCCATCTGATACATAATGAGTTAGTCTCACACAAGTTTATCTTAATTACTATTTATTAAACATAGTGACATTACACAAACTTCATAACTCTAGTAATCTTAGTTATGCTTCACTCTGCATTGTCTTATTACTCCAGGTTAGGCACAAACGAGTCGGTGTAATTAGTCAACAATATTTCAGTACCGAGGGGTATGTCATCACTTGGCTGTACTTACAAGTGCGGGTCAGTGCAGATCAGTATTGTGTTCCAAGAGGCAACAGTACTGAGTAAATTGTCCCAGCACAAATTCTCGGACAGGATTATGAGTCGGTGTTCATCAGTGCCAGCAGAAGGCTGGTCTTCACAGCCTCACGAGAGAGGGCGATCTGTCTCATGGCGGGGCGGGCACCACCACCACCCGCCGAAGACAGTCCACTCAGCAGAGCCAGGACTTGTCTGTAAACACTTCTACATCTGGCGAGGTCACGGGTCGAAAGATTTAATGGCATCACACGCAGGAGTGTTCCTAGAGTATTTGGCACTCGGGGCGGACCTATCCACTGGCACCCCCTTCCTTCCAGAGATAAATAAATATGCAGTAAAAGTAAAATACACAATCGTCCCTAGAGTACTGGGCACCCAGGGCAGGGCATTCCTTTGTCCCCTTACTCTTCCTCTACTGAGACGAATGATGAAAAAAAGAATAATACTTGTAAGGAATTTTGGATTATACATAGTAGATATTATAAATGTTTTAGTTTCCTTCTATTAATATGGAAAAATATTATTATTATTTACTAAAGTATAATGTAGCCCACATCAAGTGTAATATTCGTAAATAAAAAGCAGGTTTGTAAATGTGGATGATATTTAGGAAATCTACAGTATATATAAACAAATGTATTTCCTAATTTCAACAAAATTTACACGATACAACAAAGCACATACAAGTAATTCAAATATACAAAGTACAGAAGCCATACTGTATATAACTACAAGTTACACATTAAATAAAGTATTACACAATGAGAAGGGCGCAGCCTTCTTCAACTCACTTTTATCTGAAACTTGATTGTTCTAAAAACATAGGAAACCGCGAGATACAAGCAGTATACTTTCATCTAACGCAAAAAAAAATATACCCTGTACAGTCAACCCTCACTTTACGTGGTTAATTCAACCCAAAGGGTACCGCGGAAAGTGAGAAACGCGTAAAGTGAACAACATAACATATGGGATTAATTGAAATAGAGACCGGGCCGACCCCCAAACTCCACTTTTTGACGACACACAACGATGTTGTAGTAAAGATATTATCTTAACTTTATGATGGTATGCAGACACAATTAATAATTAAGAGAAATATCAATAATATTAGTTTTTTTAACACTTACATTAGTAGAAAAGATGGCTAGGCACACGGGGATGGGGGGTTGGTTCCGAGGCAGAGGGCAGATTATTGGCCCTCACCATATACCTCAATTTTATCCTCCACACCAGAAACACCAGAGACATCTTTTGTAAACTCCCTCGAAAGTCCTTATAAATTCCATATCATCTTTTCATTGTCACTATATCGCAGCTTGGGCGGCTGTGGTGGGTGGTAACTTCGGTAATGTTTGATGACTGGCGACCTTGTCGCATCCTGCCGCGCCGCTCCAGCGTGTGGGTAGTATGAACCCGCGTTAAGTGAAAGTTCGGTTCATGGCCGGGCACCGGCATTGTTAATCGTGGTAGAGCGCGTGGCGGGGTACAGCTGTGTGTGTGGTGTGTGTATATATATATAACGCCGGTGGAATTTGCTGGACTGGTACCGGCAGGGTTTGTGGCGTAGGTAAAGGCAGTGGAAGCGCCCCTCTAAGAAAAATCCCGAGCCAGCACAAGAACACTTAAATCTACTACACAAAATGAACTGTCCGTGACCCGTGGAAGGATAGCGTCTGTGACTGGGATGAATGAGACACACTGTAAAATTTAGACACTTATATTCCCTCCAACACTACAAACACAATCAAATAATGGTACCCCAATATGCGCACCTCTTAACTTAAACTTTAACCACTACTCTGGGGAATAAAAGTTATACATGACATAGAAATTATTAGAAACACAGGCAACAATAAATTTAAAGTATTAAGAAATGTTAATTGCACATATGAACAGGCCTTAGGGCTTTCCCAAAATAATATCAGTCACTTAGGAAATGGTACTAAAAAATAAGAAATTAAATACTCCACAATGAATAGGCCTTAAGGGTCTTCAACAAAATAATATCAGTCACTGAGGAATGGTAATAAAAGATAAGAAATTAAATACTCTACAATGAATAGGCCTTAAGGGCTTTCAGCAAAATAATATCACTCAACAAAATTATAGCACCCCAACAGGTGTACACTTCCTAACCTAACCTAACCACTGCTCTGGGGAACAAGGTTATACCTGAGATCAGAATTATGAAGAATTAGAGGCATTAAAAGAATCAAATCACAGTATCACTCTGGTTCCACTTAATGGCACAAACATTCAAAAAACACTACTATCAAAATTATTTAAGAAATATTAAACTACACACGTCAAGATAATATCAGTCTGAGGAATGGTGTTAACTACACCCGTGATAAGGAAGATAAAATGTTCCTCTAGGTATCTCCTAGGGTCCTAGACTCACGGTCTCAGTGTGTGACCATTAATATACTCAGATAGCCTCAGTGTACTCCCAGTGCGTCCATGGGCAGGAAGAGAGTGAGCCAATCAGACCTTGTGCAGTTGAGAGAAACTTTAGCTTCCCGTTAGCAAGAGGGTTTCACTAGCTGCTCGGGACATGTGGGGTTGTGCACCGGAGTGGTAAGAACTGATCACCCACTGCTGATGCTGGTCCCGTGTCGTGTTAGTTGTCGGGGCCTTTCTCACTCAAAAGTCCTTTGCTACCCGCTAAACAGTAATGATACTTGGTCAGGGTCCAATGGCGACAATCGCACCCTCAATCTCAGCAGTCTCAAATGACGATCAATCTCTGTGATCAACAATCAACTCAATCACTCAATCAAATGGGTTCATGGAAACCTGAAATAGATCTGTGTCCCAGTTTGCTATCTGCCCTATCTAACCCTGTCTGAAGATCAGATGGGACTTATTATTGCTGCAATAGCTGCTTTGGGTGACTAAACCGCGCCGTCTGGCAACCTTTCTGATAGACCGGGCGTCTTGTCGTATGACTGCTCTCGGGACTGGGGAGAACCATCTCGATAATATCCTCCCCAAAGGCGTAAGCAGACCTCGTGATATATTTTCAATAACTAATAACTCCTTGGGACACCCGTAACATTATTCAGACTGCTAAACGATCTATAATAATTTCAAATTCAATAATAGTCCCTTAACTTCATGAATCGCATCATTTTTAATTCGGTAAATTACATTTAATATCATATAGGCCTAGTTCCGCAATCTCTCGCTACGAGCAGGCAGCGCTCCCTCCCCTCAGATGACCTTGAACGCTCAGTATCACTCATGGCGGGGCATTTGAAATTACTCTGAAATTTCTGAATATTACAATCGACCCCCCTAAAAAAAAGACAGCACTGTCCTCATGTGCTGAGAAAACATGCATACGACCCCCCTAAAATTTTGTTCTAAGGACTGCACCTCACCCCTTTTGCTAAATGCAGCATTCCCGTCTTCTCTTGTCTCCTTTTCTCTCCCGCTAACACTCGACCCCCCTAAAAAAGACAGCACTGCCCTCATGTGCTGAGAGAACAACTTAAAACCCACCTTCAACTCTGTACTATTCCACTCGCAGCTAGCAACTCCATTTCTTCCTAGCCCAACTCAATCCAACCAGAACATCACGCTCCCCTTTTGCCTGGCCCTTAACTAGAGAACCAATGTCAAAATTAATACCAGCCCAAAACAAACATGCTCTCCTTTGGCCTGGCCCTTGAACTAAGAGGAACCAGTGTCAAAAAAATACACAGTCCAAAACAAGCATGCTCTCCTTTGGCCTGGCCCTTGAACTAAGAGGAACCAGTGTCAAAACAATACTCAGTCCATCTCCAACATGCTCTCCTTTTGCCTGGCCCTTGAGCTAAGAGGAACCAGTGTCAAAACAATACTCAGTCCAAAACAAACATGCTCTCCTTTTGCCTGGCCCTTGAGCTAAGAGGAACCAGTGTCAAAACAATACTCAGTCCA
>NW_024717610.1:0-14333 GCF_018991925.1 Homarus americanus | reverse complement strand
TTTTTCTGAGAAAAAAATTTCTTTACCACTTATTTTTTGCCCCACTTTTTTATTAAGTTTGATGAACTTAGATTAGGTTAGGTATTATTTAACTCTGAGTCATGGGTACTTATTGGATACTTGGCAGAATAACTTGTTATAACTTGGTCCTAACAAAGGCGGAGTCTAAGCAAAAATGTTCACTTGACCTCATATTTGGATTTCATTACTGAAGGATATTTACAGCTATACCACATTAATAAGGTCTATCAGCAAGTTTATTCAGTCATAAAAAAAATATACCCTAAATGTGGACAATAAAAATCTTCTATTTTGGTACAAATTACTTGAAAAGTTGTAAGAAGACAAAAGCTGCATCTCTTCCATAAAGCGAGAAATAGAACAGCCAAGCCTCTTCTTGTCGTAAAAAAAAACTAATATTGTATTTTAGTATGTTGATGTACAAAACATTTTCTTCATTATTCTATGATAAAACAAGTCTAACAAGCATTATTAAAACATATATTATTATTTTTTTTTTCATGCAATCCGGAAATAGCGACTACTATATCCAGGTTGATCGTGTTGAGGTCCTGTAAGTTACAGGCTAGATTACGAGCTCACTTACGGAGTTCGATGCCAAATATTTGTTTTGAGATTCCCGATCGGAGACTGTAAGTCCAGTTACTTGGTAAACAAGTAGATACAGTGAAATAAACTGCTGTACCTAAATATTATGTAACTCAAAATATATTCCCAAAACAGCACGTTTACAGATGAAAATAAAAAAAAGCATAAATAATACAAACAAAATCAATTAATATGTTTTTATTACAGTATTTTTAAATATCAGAAGCGTAGGTTCAGCGCTTCTTTTGTGTCTTTTTCCCGGTGAAGATGTAGTCTCCCCATGGCAGGTACTGGTCCTTTTGTACACGGCAGAAAGTGGTAGTTTCCTTCTTCTTGTTGTTGTTTTGGGTCTTGTTGTTTTGGGTCTTGTTGTTTTGGGTCTTAGTGTGTTTTGTGGTCTGCAGTTTGTTAGATCGGGGGCCCTTCTCCTTCATCTGGCAAGGCTTCACCTCCACCTTAGTCACCTTCGATACAGTGCGTCGGAACACCATTGTGATGTACTGACACTAACAGCTCTCTCACTGAGTCAAATCAAAATTTGACCATACAGAAAGAATTACGGTTTAATAAGGTTGGAATTTAAAGAAATTGACAACAAAATAAAGCTCTGTTTATCACTATAGTAAAGAGGGATGGTGTTTGTAAAGATGATGGATGGTGTTATAATATGTAGTGATGATGGATGGTGTTATATGTAGTGATGAAGGATGGCGTTATATTGTAGTAATGATGGATGGTGTTATATGTAGTGATGATAAGAGGGTAATATATGTAGTGATGATGGATGGTGTTATATATATATATTGATGATGCATGATGTTATATGTAGTGATGATGGTTGGTGTTATATGTAGTGATGCAGGATGGTGTTATATGTAGTGATGATGGATAGAGTTATATGTAGTGATGATGGATGATGTTATATGTAGTGATGATGGATGGTGTTATATGTAGTGATGTTGGATGGTGTTATATGTAGTGATGATGGACGATATTATATGTAGTTTTGATAGGATGGTTCTATATGTAGTGATGATGGATGGTGTTATATGTAGTGATGATGGATGATGTTATATGTAGTGATGATAGGTTGGTTTTTATATGTAGTGATGATGGATGGTGTTATATGTAGCGATGATGGATGGAGTTATATGTAGTGATGATGGATGATGTTATATGTAGTGATGATGGTTGGTGTTATATGTAATGATGTCGGATGGTGTTATATGTCGTGATGGATGGTTCTATATGTAGTGATGGTGGGTGGTGTTATATGTAGTGATGATGGATCGTGTTATATGTAGTGATGATGGATAGTATTATATGTAGTGATGATGATGGATGGTGTTATAAGTAGTGATGATGGATGTTATATGTAGTGATGAAGGATGGTGTTAGTGAAGATTGTGAAGTGAGATGTAGTGAAGATTGTGAAGTGAGATGTAGTGAAGATTGTGAAGTCATATGTGGTGAAGATTGTGAAGTCAGATGTAGTGAAGATTGTGAAGTGAGATGTAGTGAAGATTGTGAAGTGAGATGTAATGAAGATTGTGAAGTGAGATGTAGTGAAGATTGTGAAGTGAGATGTAATGAAGATTGTGAATTGAGAAGTAGTGAAGATTGTGAAGTGGGATGTAGTGAAGATTGTGAAGTGAGATGTAGTGAAGATTGTGAAGTGAGATGTAGTGAAGATTGTGAAGTGAGATGTAGTGAAGATTGTGAAGTGAGATGTAGTGAAGATTGTGAAGTGAGATGTAGTGAAGATTGTGAAGTGAGATGTAGTGAAGATTGTGAAGTGAGATGTGGTAAAGATTGTGAAGTGAGATGTGGTGAAGATTGTGAAGTGAGATTTGGTGAAGATTGTGAAGTGAGATGTGGTGAAGATTGTAAAGTGAGATATGGTGAAGATTGTGAAGTGAGATGTAGTGAAGATGTGAAGTGAGATGTAGTGAAGATTGTGAAGTGAGATGTAGTGAAGGTTGTGAAGTGAGATGTAGTGAAGATTGTGTAGTGAGATGTAGTGAAGATTGTGAAGTGAGAGGCAGTGAAGATTGTGAAGTGAGATGTAGTGAAGATTGTGAAGTGAGATGTAGTGAAGATTGTGAAGTGAGATGTAGTGAAGATTGTGAAGTGAGATGTAGTGAAGATTGTGAAGTGAGATGTAGTAAAGATTGTGAAGTGAGATATGGTGAAGATTGTGAAGTGAGATGTAGTGAAAGATTGTGAAGTGAGATGTAGTGAAGATTGTGAAGTGAGATGTATTGAAGATTGTGAAGTGAGATGTAGTGAAGATTGTGAAGTGAGATGTAGTGAAGCTTGTGAAGTGGGATGTAGTGAAGATTGTGAAGTGAGATGTAGTGAAGATTGTGAAGAGGGATGTAGTGAAGATTGTGAAGTGGGATGTAGTGAAGATTGTGAAGTGAGATGTAGTGAAGATTGTGAAGTGAGATGTAGTGAAGATTGTGAAGTGAGATGTAGTGAAGATTGTGAAGTGAGATGTAGTGAAGATTGTGAAGTGAGATGTAGTGAAGATTGTGAAGTGAGATGTAGTGAAGATTGTGAAGTGAGAAGTAGTGAAGATTGTGAAGTGGGATGTAGTGAAGATTGTGAAGTGAGATGTAGTGAAGATTGTGAAGTGAGATGTAGTGAAGATTGTGAAGTGAGATGTAGTGAAGATTGTGAAGTGAGATGTAGTGAAGATTGTGAAGTGAGATGTAGTGAAGATTGTGAAGTGAGATGTGGTAAAGATTGTGAAGTGAGATGTGGTGAAGATTGTGAAGTGAGATTTGGTGAAGATTGTGAAGTGAGATGTGGTGAAGATTGTGAAGTGAGATATGGTGAAGATTGTGAAGTGAGATGTAGTGAAGATGTGAAGTGAGATGTAGTGAAGATTGTGAAGGGAGATGTAGTGAAGGTTGTGAAGTGAGATGTAGTGAAGATTGTGTAGTGAGATGTAGTGAAGATTGTGAAGTGAGATGTAGTGAAGATTGTGAAGTGAGATGTAGTGAAGATTGTGAAGTGAGATGTAGTGAAGATTGTGAAGTGAAATGTAGTGAAGATTGTGAGGTGAGATGTAGTAAAGATTGTGAGGTGAACATAAGAACATAAGAATATAAGAAAGTGGGATACTGCAGGAGGCCGACTGGCCCATACAGGGCAGATCCCTTTCACACCCATCCCAGCACTTCCATGTGCCTATCCAACTTCGTCTTGAAGCTCCCTAGCGTCCCCGATCCTACTATAGCACTCGGTAGCCTATTCCACATATCCACAACTCTATTACCAAACCAGTGCTTGCCTATATCCTTTCAGTCCTGGAATTTAGTCTAATTTAAAGCCATTTGTTCTAGTTATTTCGTTATTACTGAGCTCAGAACATCTTCCATTTTACCCTTGTTAACTCTCCCACTACCCACTTGTACACCTCTATCATATCTCCCTAATCCCACGCCTAATGAATGTAAGCCCAAGCTTTCAGTCTTTCTTCATATGGAAGGTTTTTAATATTATGGATCATTTTTGTCATTCTTCTTTGTACTCTCTCCAAAGAATCTATGTCCATTCTATAATAAGGACACCAGAACTGAACCGCATAATCCATATGTGGCCTCACTAATGCTAGGTAAAGTTTCAAGATAACGTCAGCAGTTCTGTTACTCACAGACCTAGATATGAACCCAAGAATCCTGTTTGCCTTGTTGCGAATGCTAATACATTGGTTTCTAGGTTTCAAGTCGTTGCTAACAAATACACCTTGATTTTTTTCACAAACTGAGTTTTCTATTTCCGTGTTACCTAGTTTATACTTAACGTTTGTATTCGTCTTCCCTATCTGTAGTACCTTGCATTTATCACTATTAAAATTCATTTGCCAGTCTACTGACCACTCATGTAAGGTATCTAGATCTCTTTGAAGGTGTTCAAAGTCACTGTCTGAATTTATCACTCTCTCCATTTTGGTATCATCTGCAAATTTACTAATCCTACTAGTTATGCCTAAATCAAGATCATTAATGAATATAACAAACAGCAGAGGGCCTAATACAGATCCCTGGGGAATTGGCTTGACCGCACTCCCTTGAAATTCGACTTTTAATCCATGACTCTTTTGTTTCCTACCAGTTAACCATGACCCAATCCATTTTAACACTGATCCACTTATTCCATGTGCTTCTACCTTTCCTTTATCAACTTCCTCATGAGGGACTCTCATCGAATGCTTTACTGAAATCTAAATAAATTATATCATATGACTTATCATTATCTACCAACACGAGAAAAAAAAGCTGCCACCAGGTATATAAGAACGCCCTGGAAGAACCCCGCGTTGAGAAGAATGAATTGGCTTAGAATGTTTCAAGGTGGCTTCTGGATTTTTTGTAGCAATAATTGACTCTAGCAATTGCCTATGATTGACGTGAGACTAATGGGACGGTAATTTGATGCTATTGATTTATCACCCTTTTGAAAATCGGAACTACATTTGCAAAGTTTCCCCAAGCTTCTGCACTAGGTCTGTATCTTCAATGACTTATTAAATAAAACTGCTAATGGATTACTCAACTCATCTCTCTACATTCTTAATATTCTAGCATATACCCTGTCCAGGCGATTTTATGAGGCTTCAGCGCTTGTTAATTATTTTAAGCACATCGTTACTAGTAATATTGATATTCATCAACATATTTTCTATACTGTCGTTATATACCTTATGAACTTCTGGAAACTGTGCTAGGTTTTCATTTGTGAATACGGAGCGAAAATGACTATTTTACGTACTACACATTTCTAACTCATCATCAGTCATTTCTCCTGTCGTAGTTTTAAGGGGACCTATTGTATCTCTAACCTTTGATTTATACAGTTGATAAAAAGCTTTGGGGGTATATTTCGATTCGTTTGCTACCTTGATTTCACTGTCTGCATCGCAAGACCACAGAAGAGCTTGATGCCTTCCTCTCAATATATGATACTTTAGAGTTGCTGCAGTCGCTGGTAGTTCTCCAGCTTCTGCCTGCGTTTTCTTGAAGAGATGCCATCTAAGTTATGACAGTTTAGTGAAAGTCATTCGTGGACAGTAGAGCTTAAATACAAATTCCTTTAGACCAATAAATATGTCTGCTGGAGGGCATTTGGTCTACTCAGCATCTTGAATGCATCTAGGACTTTTATGTTAGATTTCATCAAAGTACTTAAACATGCTTTCTTTCCTTTGCCAACAAATTTTCCAATGCAGTCAGATCCTGTGAAGGCATGGAAACCTGTAAGGCTCTCTGCCCAATGTGTCGTCGCTCACCAGTTCCTGTTTTCATACTTGTATTTTCTCCAAGTTGAGGCTGCTTTAATATGCCAAACACATCAGTGTCTGGTAACTTGATATGTACAGTGTTGCCCTTCTGTGATGCATATACTGTATGTCCTGCTTAAGTTCTATAACTTGTGATAGCAATTTGATGGTTGAAGTCTTATTTGCTGCTTTCCACGACAGAAGATTAACCTTGGACATCTTTTCCCAGATGCTCAATGGACTAACAATACGTTCCTTGACAAAATTTTCATAATTTTGTCTTCCAACTTCATATGCACATAGATTGTCATATTTGGCATTTTCTGGCATTACAGCTCCAGTTACCAAGTTTAAAAGAGCATCATTTTCCTGGGATTACAGTCACCAATAACATTGTGTAGCTTCTGTACATCAGCATATTGACGGCTGACAATAGCTGTAGAGAGCTCATGATGTTCTGTTCTTTTGTAATCTTTATGAGTTTGATATTTTATGTAATGAACTTAATTTGAAAACCCAAATGGTAATATATGATCTTTTATCACCTTAGACACTCTGTGCGTCATGCCTCTCAAGTGATTTTTTTCCTCTCTTACTTCTCTGGACAAATACGACCTTTATCCCATCAGAAAAAATATCACCATATATTTTCTTAATCTACAGGTGCCAAGGTTTAAAATGACGGATGGTGTTAAAAATTAACCTGAAATTTTTACGTGACCACATATTGTCTTGTTGAGTTTCTGAGAGAACTTCACGGCTAAATAGCGCCTCTGTATTGATAGCCGGTACATGTCGTAATATCCACCGCTCATAGTTAAATCTTTATGTCCGTTTATTTTGTCCTAATTTAAGTATCAAAGAGTGTTTTTATTTTTAAGTATCTTAAGTATCTTTTTTTCTCACTCTTAAGTATCTAAGTATGATGTTTTTTTCATTTTTAAGTAACTAACCATATTTTTGTTTTCATTATAAAATGTGATTGATATAGACAACAGAAGTAAATATCAGCTGGAGGTCGTAAACGAAGTTGATGTGAAGTATTTTGACTCACTGTTCCCACGAACTAATTGCTTCTCTGGTTTATACCGAAGAAATAAAACCGTCAACGAACCATCCGATTAAATGTGTCTTAGGCGATACAGGGTGTTTAGGCGTCATTCTGATACCAAGAATGACTTTGTGTACTGTGGTGAAGCTGGGGGTAGGATAGGGTTGGGTTGGGTTGGGATGGGTTAGGATTACGCATGTGGGTATATTCTGTCGCATTTTATAGGTATCTTGCGTCTTTCTCTTTATTCCTTCTTTATCATGAGTATCTGTGCCTATTAATACACCACCTCGCAGGATAGTGGAAGAGGAATGGATAGTAACGAGATAATATTCTTCTTACATATACCTTAGCTTGATTACAGGTAACACCAGGTAGAAGTTACGTGACTCTTAAGAGTTTTCCTCGACTTGGCTGATTCAACTGTAAGACTTGCTGTATTTATCCTTATTAAAATCCTCCACCTGTAAGACCCTCCACTTGTAAGACTCTCCACCTGTAAGACTCTCCACCTGTAAGACCCTCCACTTGTAAGACTCTCCACTTGTAAAACCCTTTATGGATTTGAAATACCTTCTCGTCTTGACTCCACTAGTACTGTACACACCCTCTCTAGCCTTAGAATACAGTAATGTTGAAGTATATAATGAAGACTCACAGCTCATGGGTTAGAAAAACAAAAGATGCTTGTTTTATTTATTTATTTATTTATTTATTTATAGCTTATTTTAGAATCCCCGAAAGTTAGAACAAAATGGCTGACGGGACTCACAAGCGGGCGATGTTTACAGTATGGACCAAGAATAAAAATAAATGAAAAATAAAATAAATAAATCGTAAATTGGTGCATTGTTTCTCCAGGGGTAATTATAGAAGTACAAATGTTCTCCAGCAGTGGGTAACGATCATAGCCACGTATAGAGCTTCTAACGCAGGTAGATTGATATAGATGCATTACCTGGAGTTAGTGGGTTACAGGGGCCTCCTACACTATAATATTAAAGGTGTTTTTTCCTTCTGTTTGTGGCACTTGAGGTGTTTAGGTTAGGTTTAATTAAAATGGTTTAGTTATAATAGTTATATTACGATAAGTTAAGTTGAATTTAGAACTTTTGATTTGCATATATCGTGTTTTAGAAGGATTTGTTAGCTAATAAGTTTAATTTGGATAAGTTTAGTTTAATTTAGATCATTTGATTTTACAAGGTCGTATTATAATGACTGGGAACCATATAGAAAACTGTTAGAGAAATAAATATTTCTACGGCAGTGAATGAGTAAGTCAATAAGTGGTGTATAGAGTTGCTGACGCAACTTAAACGGTATATACTGTACATTATATGTTATCAGAGCTTTCCTGTTGTACGTAACCGCCTCCGTCAAAGTGTCTTACTGGCTCATGTGAAGATTAGCCTCTAGTTTATTTTACCTCAAGATTAACTACACTGGCACTGCCTGACCTGACCTGATCTGACCTACCCTACCCTACCCTACCCTACCCTACCCTACCCTACCCTAACCTAACCTAACCTAACTTAACTTCCCAAGTAGCGTTAGGTTAATCATTAGTTGAAATAAGCTGGGAGGGTTAATCTTCAGGTAATCTATCTTAATTAACAATTTTGGTCAGGTGAGGCCTTCCTTACCTTACTTGAGAGCAGGAGGAGGAGGACTTGCTAACGTCTACAGATCATCGTCAACCAAGGCAGATATTGAATACCTTTTGTTTACCTTCGTGGCTTAAGAACACATCTTAACACCATAAGACTATTCGCCTCAATACAATAATACAGTAATTGATTATTGTATTCTAATAAAATTTACGGTGTATCTTGTGAACCAGATTTATTGTTTGACCTTAGTGAATGAGAAACTGGTTGAGGTGTATTGTGGTAAACATCCTTAAGAGCAGCTCTGTGTGTTCTTACGACCTCAAAGTAACACAAAAGGTAGCCAATATCTACCCTTGATCAGTCACTTTATGTAGATGTCAATTGTGTCATTTTTCTAGACTTAGTGCCCCCTGGAGGAGAAAGTAAATACAATGTTGATATATTTTGGTCACAACACACACTAGTAGATTATTTTTCCTTTTTAACTAAATAATTAACACTATGAAGCTAACTAATTATATAACTCAAAGATGGTAACCAATATGGCGTCGATATTGTTCACATACTCTATGATAAATAGATGTATTGTCTGTTTAATTTTAGGGAAGAATTTAATTTATAAACTTTTGAGAATCTGGATACAGGAGTTTTGTCTTTGTGTGTGTGTGTGTGGTGATGATGACGCATACTTTCCTCTGCAGTGAAAAAAATATCTTGACATTGCAAAGTTTAACTGTAAGCCGAAGGAACGTTTGTAATGTGACTTGTTATGTGAAATTGTAACTTGAAATTCTTTGTGAAAAAATATTTCCCTATAAAGTTTGGCAATAAATGAAGTATTACATCAAGGTGTAACTTGTAGTTCCTTGTGGAGTAATTACCTATGTGGACGATACAGCTACTCCAGGGTGTAAGACCTAGAGTAGAAAGTCTTTAGACCTTACCTGAGGTTGAAAGACTCTTATAGTGGAACGTCTTAGGTATTGAAATTTTAATTACAGTAAATAAAATATAATCTACCTAAACATTCCTTCACCTGGCGACAACTAATGATACAGGTGGTGTAATAGCTCTTTAAAATTCCTCCGTTTGATATAATAATGACCACACATGAACTTATAATGTGCAATATCTTGATAACACATTAGCTGCAACATTACACATAGTCCAGTGTATGTGTAGTGAGGGACATCTACCTAAATGAGTTACAGAATGTGGAGTTGAGGCAAAAAAAAGTTGGGACATGTTTGAGATCATCAGTTGAGCCAAACGTTTATACTCAATATTGTTTTAATGGTATTTTAGAGCGACCGAAAAATGTAAACAAAATGGCCGGCTAGGTGACACATACCTTACAAGAAATAAACATGAGAACGAACACACACACACACACACACACACACACACACACACACACACACACACCAGTTTTACCCACATTATCACCAGACTATCGGCATACCTGGTCGGTGGACACCTGCCTCCTCCTCCTCCTCCTCACCTTGCTAATATGCTAATATGCTAATATCCTCTGGTATGTTCCAGTCTATTTAAGATATGCTCCCATCTATCTTAAAGAGCTTATGCTAGGTTGGTCTGATATGCTCCTCAAAGACTATGCTGATATACTCTTGTCATCTGATATGCCATTATGTTCATATCACTCTAAAGGATATACTAATATGTTCTGATATGTTGGTATGGTTCTGTCTCTCAGAGGGTGTGCTGATGTACTATAAGAGCATATGGGGTATGCTGATATACTTGGTTATGTAGCTAGGCTCATATCTTCTTACAGGGTATGCTAATATACCCTGATATGCTTGCATCTATCTCTGAGCGTATACTGGTTGACTGTAATGACATAAGAGATATGCTGGTATGCTTCTAAGGGAATATGTTAACATACTCTAATAATAATTTGAAATGAGGTTAGCTATACCTTAGATTCAGGGGATATACTGATATGATATGAATTAACCTAGAAGTATACTGATATGTTCTCAAGGCATTCAGGGGATCTGTTAGTATGCTTCGACATACTTTCGGAACAAGGTAAACTGGACCTTCAGAAGATAGGGTGATATGCTGACATATTCTGATGGATCTAAGAGAGAGTGGAAGACTATGAGAGCTAGTTAATATACTCAGGTATGTTGATATCCCTTCATGGCACTTGGGATATATGGTAATATACTCCGATGTGTCTCTTTGGATATACTGATATGCCACTAATGGGTCCCCAGAAAGCAGGAGACAAGTTGATCTGCTTCGAGGACACTAATCTGTATAATGATTTTTTCCCTGACTGTTAAGAAGTATACTGGTATATTTCAAATGTTGCTTAGTATTATAGTATACTTTGGGCTGTTCTGAACATATTTCACAGCTGATTTTCAGAAATATATGCTGCTGTCACTTGCTTGTTTATTCCGGAGACATTGATTATACTTTGAGTATGTTGATATGCTTTGTTACCAGTCAAGGAATATGCTGATATGTTCTGACACTTCTCAGTGATTACCCTGATATACTTAGATACCTGATAGTATTTATTGGAGTATAGTGTCCTATACTCTGATGTCATTCTAGTGATATGCTGATGAGCTGACATACCGCTTTATGTAACTGTGATATATTGAATCATATACATCCATTCCTCACGCTTAATATATATGATATTCTAAACAATGCTGATATTATTTATGTTATACCCTGATTATATACTAACATACTACAGTGTCATTTATAGTGTATGATATTAAACATTCGGGGGTATACTTTGAGGTTATTTAGAGAATATGATGGCAAACGGTGATATACTCTGATGCCATATTTGGTATACACAGCTATATTGATATAATTTATATAATATACCGATAGATATAACTAAATATCTGTGAAGTAAATCCTGTACTTTTTGATATACCATTCAGGGTGAAGGTATGCTAATATACCACGATAGCACCCGTCTCTCAGCGCTAATATACCCTGATGGCACACTTAACATCCTGGCGCCGGTCGCGGGGTATACTGATATGCTAAAGTCTTCTTCATCTTCTAATATCTCGACTTCAGCTTCGTAAACTGTGATTACTTAAACGTATTTAACGCTCGTTTACGTAACTTTTTTGTAGAATAAATGAATGTATATCCGGGGTTCTTCTGTTTCTTTGTCCATCTGATGTTTGCGTCCATGTTGAGGAGAACCACTTAGCAGGGCTCGCATTTTCCCATAATGTGTTACCTCAAGTTCCATAATTTGCACTTAGTGAAGCCACGATATCCCGCGTTATGTTGCCCGTCTTACTTCCTTCTGGGTTATGTGTCTTAAGTTGGTGAAAAAATTAAATTAAGGCTTAATTATTGTTAAATGTTAAGGTATTATAGTACTTGTCTGTCGTGTTGTTAATATAACATAGTTTCACCAGCAGTATGTACTCAAGAGCTTATTAACATCGTTGACGAGTCAGAGCCGCAACACTGAACCAATCTATATGAACATTAACACAAAAAATAAATTGTTACATTACATCGACTATCAAGACATAACTTACAATACAAATTAATAAATAATTGTACCAGGCAGATAAAAATATTAGTTACAAAAAATTATGAAAATAGTCTTAATGTTCACACCAGAACTTACCCCATAACAAAAGCCATACAACATTTTCCCAGTTAAGACTTCGTTAAATACAATCTCAAACTCCTTCTCAGAAACTGTGTGTTGGTGGTGTGCCACGTGTGGTGTGTGTGTGTGTGTGTGTGTGTGTGTGACAGTACCTTTGATTTATACAAATATTCACCCAAATGAATAACACCAAGTAATTCACCATGTTATTCACGACTCTTAGATCACTTGGCTTGCGTCTCTCAAAAGGTCGAGCCAGGGTCAGCTGATTCAGTAAACACCGCTCACATTAATAGGGACCTGCCACACTTTGCCATAAACAGATAAATTGTACCGGGAATTTTCCCCCCACACACTCATCATTGTCACTTTATGTAACTTGCTGACAAACCCCATGACCCTTCAGGCCTTTTACGCCCTTAATGCATGAGTCATAAAGGCAAGCATGAACTCCGCATGCTTCCCAGTTGGGCACTGTAAACGCTTCTGCGCTTCACCTTGCACAGGATGTAAGGGGGTGCCCAATAAACTAGCCCCCTCGTGGGCAATCTGTAATCACTACCACTGTCTCGCGGCCCAGAGTAGTAGTTGGACATATCACTAGACAGGGAAATTCACACTTAACACAAGTGTTATCTCAAGGTCATATTCACAACACTTCCCTGGACAGAATTCATAATTTATTTTCTCATATTACATCTGTGTGTACACCTGCTACTAGATAAACAGAAAATGCCAAGAAGTGTTTACATCAAGCGCTGCCACTTAAGAGTTCCAAGAACTAAATTAAAACAATTAGTGTGTGTGTGTGCATGGTGTGAGTGTGCATGGTGTGTGTGTGTGTGAGTGTGCATGGTGTGTGTGTGTGCATTGTGTGTGTGTGTGTGTGTGTATATGGTGTGTGTTTGTTTGTTTGTATGGTGTGTGCATGGTGTGTGTGTGTGTGTGTGTGTATGTGTGTATGGTGTGTGTATGTGTATGGTGTGTGTATGTATGGTGTGTGTGTGTGTGTGTGTGTGTGTATGTGTGTGTATGGTTTGTGTATGTACGGTGTGTGTATGGGTGTGTGTGATTGTGCATGGTGAGTGTGTGACTGTGTATGGGGTGAGTGTGTGTGTGTGTGTGTGTTTCCATTGCCATGAGGATATCATACAATTCCTAAAGCACTGGTCACATGGGCGCATTTTTTTTTAGCAATTTCTTGCCGGAAAGTTATTTCGAGCAATTTTCGAGAAATTCGAGCAAGTTTTTGAAGCATTTTTATTGACAATCGTGATAGTCAATTTCTTGACTATTTCGAGCAAGATTATCGGTTCAAAACCCGGTTAACCTTTGATATGTATATGCGTGGGTAAACCCGCCCAAAATATTATATTAATTAAATGCGACAAGCGGGGATATCCCACGGCCTTGAAAAAACTTCCCCAAATGAGACGACATGCGGACATATTATGTATTGAGGTATAGGAGTATTTCCTGAATGCACTATAGCTTATTTTTGTACTATTTTGTTTGATATTATCTGAATATGTAATACATATCTAAATTTGCTGTTTAGTAACCAAATTGATTAAATTTATTTGCCATATACCAGACATTGATTTATACCAATTTCCTGCATTTTTGGGTATAAATGTCATTTTTTCTCTAAAATTTGCACACATATGTGAATTTTTGTTCCAGATTTGGAAAATATACTAAAAGTTCTCTAGGAAAAACATATAAAAAATGTGATTATATGAAATTCATTTTTGGCAGGATAATTGACACTTTTCAGGAACCGGCGCGAAATTTAATTACGCACCTAAAGGCAATACCATATTTAATGACACGAAGTTTATTTATCGAGTATTTACCTTGGCTATATATAACATAGATCAATAACATTATGTATAAAATGCACAA
The DNA here is from genome assembly GCF_018991925.1 of Homarus americanus. Classification (NCBI taxonomy): domain Eukaryota; kingdom Metazoa; phylum Arthropoda; class Malacostraca; order Decapoda; family Nephropidae; genus Homarus; species Homarus americanus. The sequence goes on along the minus strand of NW_024717610.1, from coordinate 234 downwards.
ACAGTTTTTTACGACACACTGAGTTTATTATTTGGGTGGTGTTTTGGCGTGTTTGTTTACAAAACACAAGCCCATACAGCCGGTCATTCTCCACACACTAACAACCCTCCCTACTGTAACTACGATAGTTGAACCAGTCTATATTAAACACTCGCTCCTCCTCCTCGCCAGCCACTTACGAGTCCCCAATAGTTTTTCTTCGCTTTCTCTCATTTCTTTTTAATAATAACAATA
>NW_024717609.1:0-14442 GCF_018991925.1 Homarus americanus | reverse complement strand
TAATATCATCCACCATCACTACATATAACACCATCCATCATCACTACATATAACAGTCTACCCGCACCTCGCAATCGAAAGGCTCTCAGAAGATTTCTCGAGATGGCTGGATTCTACAGGCGGTTTTGTCAAAATTTTGCCAGGGTGGTCAATCCCCTGACAGATTTGGTCAGTCAAAAAGTAAAGTTTGTGTGGACTGTTGAATGCCAGACAGCAATCGAAAAGGTTCGTGGGTTGTTGGCGACGGCTCTTGTACTGCAACTCCCAGACTTTAAGAAACAGTTTGTGATACAATCGGATGCGTGTGACACAGGAGTTGGTGTTGTGTTAATGCAAAAAGGAAAAGATGGAATATTGCACCCGAACTGTCATTTCTCGGCCAAACTGAAAAAGCATCTACGTGGATATGGCACAATAGAAAAAGAAGCATTGGCCCTTTTGTTAGCTCTGGAAAAGTTTTAGGTGTATGTAAGTGGATCACCTTACCCAGTGATAGCTTGTACAGATCATAATCCACTTCAGTTTGTTCATAATATGAGAAATAAGAATCAAAGACTGTTACGGTGGTCATTAGCTCTTCAACCCTATACTATAGAAATCAAACGCATAAAGTTCTGTGATAATATAATTGCCGACACTGTCTCGTGCTGAGTAAAAGTTTATTCAGAGCTTCTTAAACTTTTAAATTAAGGGGGGAGATGTTACGAGTGAGAGTTCCATGGTTGGTTGTGGATTCGCAACGTGAACGTCTTTTGTTTGACATCATTTCTGCCAGCTTCCGCTCACTTTGTTTACCGCCAGGATGGGGCCGGCAGTGATAAGCACAGAGTATCTCCTTATTGTACAGTGTGTTTCTAGTGGTATAACGTGTAAACCTTGCTCGACTTTTATAACACCATGTAAAGTATTATTTGTGAAAGATTATTGTTAATCATATTTTAGAGTTCCACGGAAAATAACTTACTTGTTTATGAGGTTTCGTGTGGTGGATAGACCACTTTGTTCATGGTAGTTTCTAGACTTAAGTCTTTACTTTTATGTTCATTATTTTGTCTCTCGGTTGAGTCATTTATTTGATCAGATTTAACTTGTATTTGTTTATTATTGTACATACTGATATATTTATTATATTGTTTGTTAGTAAATATATTCTGTAATTAAAACTATTGGTTGTATTTCAATATATCCCATAGTAATGAGGGCATGATTTTGGTGGCTCTATTCCTTGGACCTATAATACAAAGAGAAGTTGAATTTGTGATTATGTTACACTCTAAGAGGCCAAGGGTCATAAAGTTTTTATCATAGAAAATGGGAAATATCTACTTTCCGGGAAAGTTGGTTATCTACTTTCAGCGATTATCGACTTTTCGGTAATTATCGATTTTGCGGAAATATTACCTAATTTTGCTCATATTAGAGCGCTCATAAAATCTTTCCGGGAAAGTTGGTTATCTACTTTCCCGAAAAAGTAGACAGACACTAAACTTTTCGGGAAAGTAGCTTATCGACTTTTCGAGGAAGATTATAAATTTTGGCGGGAAATATTACCCAATTTTGCGAAGTAGATTATCATAGAAAACGGGAAATTTGTATCATAAAAAATGGGAAATATCTACTTTCCGGGAAAGTTGGTTATCTACTTTCCCGAAAAGTAGATAGATTTTCTACTTCTCCGGAAAGTAGATTATCGACTTTTCGAGGAAGTAGATTATCGATTTTTGCGGGAAATATTACCTAATTTTGCGAAGTAGACTATCATGGAAAACGGGAAATTTGTATCATAAAAAATGGGAAATATCTACTATCCGGGAAAGTTGGTTATCTACTTTCCCGAAAAGTAGATAGATTTTCTACTTTACGGGAAAGTAGATTATGGACTTTTCAAGGAAGATTATAAATTTTTGCGGGAAATATTACCTAATTTTGCGAAGTAGATTATCATAGAAAACGGGAAATTTGTATCATAAAAAATGGGAAATATCTACTTTCCGGGAAAGTTGGTTATCTACTTTCCCGAAAAGTAGATAGATTTTCTACTTTTCCGGAAAGTAGATTATCGACTTTTCGAGGAAGTAGATTATCGATTTTTGTGGGAAATATTACCTAATTTTGCGAAGTAGACTATCATAGAAAACGGGAAATTTGTATCTGCTAAAAAGCCTGAAATCTCCCTTTCAGGAAAGTTGGTTATCTACTTTTCCCGAAAAGTAGGCTGGAACACTACCACTTTTCGAGAAACGATTATTATTTCGGGAAACAAATTATATCCATTGCACGGGAAATATTACCTAATTTTACAGAAAATAGATTATCATGAAAACGGAAATTTTATCATAAAAAATGGGAAATATCTACTTTCCGGGAAAGTTGGTTATCTACTTTCCCGAAAGTAGAAATTCTATCTACTTTTCGGGAAAGTAGATTATCGACTTTTCGGGGAAGTAGATTATCGATTTTTTGGGGAAATATTACCTAATTTTGCGAAGTAGATTATCATAGAAAACGGGAAATTTGTATCATAAAAAATGGGAAATATCTACTTTCCGGGAAAGTTGGTTATCTACTTTCCCGAAAAGTAGATAGATTTTTTTACTTTTCGAGAAAGTAGATTATCGACTTTTCGGGGAAGTAGATTATCGACTTTTTGGGAAATATTAACTAATTTTGCGAAGTAGATTATCATAGAAAACGGGAAATTTGTATCATAAAAAGTGGGAAATATCTACTTTCCGGGAAAGTTGGTTATCTTCTTTCCCGATAAGTAGATATATTTTCTACTTTTCGGGAAAGTAGCTTATCGACTTTTCGAGGAAGATTATAAATTTTGGCGGGAAATATTACCCAATTTTGCGAAGTAGATTATCATAGAAAACGGGAAATTTGTATCATAAAAAATGGGAAATATCTACTTTCCGGGAAAGTTGGTTATCTACTTTCCCGAAAAGTAGATAGATTTTCTACTTTTCGGGAAAGTAGATTATCGACTTTTCGGGGAAGTAGATTATCAATTTTTTGGGGAAATATTACCTAATTTTGCGAAGTAGATTATCATAGAAAACGGGAAATTTTTATCATAAAAAATGGGAAATATCTACTTTCCGGGAAAGTTGGTTATCTACTTTCCCGAAAAGTAGATAGATTTTCTACTTTTCCGGAAAGTAGATTATCGACTTTTCGAGGAAGTAGAATATCGATTTTTGCGGGAAATATTACCTAATTTTGCGAAGTAAACTATCATAGAAAACGGGAAATTTGTATCATAAAAAATGGGAAATATCTACTTTCCGGGAAAGTTGGTTATCTCCTTTCCCGAAAAGTAGATAGATTTTCTACTTTTCGGGAAAGTAGATTATCGACTTTTCGGGGAAGTACATTATGAATTTTTTGGGGAAATATTACCTAATTTTGCGAAGTAGATTATCATAGAAAACGGGAAATTTGTATCATAAAAAATGGGAAATATCTACTTTCCGGGAAAGTTGGTTATCTACTTTCCCGAAAAGTAGATAGATTTTCTACTTTTCCGGAAAGTAGATTATATCATTCGAAATGAATTTTCGGGTACAGGAAATATTACCTAATTTTGCAGTAGATTATCATAGAAAACGGAAATTTATCATAAAAAATGAAATATCTACTTTTCCGGGAAAGTTGATTTATCTACTTTCGAAAATAATTTCTACTTTTCAAGGAAAGTAGATTATCGACTTTTCGGGGAAGTAGATTTTTCGAATTTTGAAATATTGCCTAATTTTTGCCGTGAATTTATCATAGAAAACGGGAAATTGTCATGGAAATATCTACTTTCAGAAGTTGGTTATCTACTTTCCCGAAAAGTAGATAGATTTTCTACTTTTCGGGAAAGTAGATTATCGACTTTTCGGGGAAGTAGATTTTCGAATTTTGGAGGAAATATTACCTAATTTTGCGAAGTAGATTATCATAGAAAACGGGAAATTTGTATCATAAAACACGGGAAATATCTACTTTCCGGGAAAATTGGTTATCTACTTTCCTGAAAAGTAGACAGATTTTCTACTTTTCGGGAAAGTAGATTATCGACTTTTCAGGAAGTAGATTTTCGAATTTTGGGGGAAATATTACCTAATTTTGCGAAGTAGATTATCATAGAAAACGGGAAATTTGTATCATAAAAAACGGGAAATATCTACTTTCCGGGAAAGTTGGTTATCCACTTCCCTGAAAAGTAGACAGATTTTCTACTTTTCGGGAAAGTAGATTATCGACTTTTCGGGAAGTAGATTTTCGAATTTTGGGGGAAATATTACCTAATTTTGCGAAGTAGATTATCATAGAAAACGGGAAATTTGTATCATAAAAAACGGGAAATATCTGCTTTCCAGGAAAGTTGGTTATCTACTTTCCCGAAAAGTAGATAGATTTTCTACTTTTCGGGAAAGTAGATTATCGACTTTTCGGGGAAGTAGATTTTCGAATTTTGGGGGAAATATTACCTAATTTTGCGAAGTGGATTATCATAGAAAACGGGAAATTTGTATCACAAAAAATGGGAAATATCTACTTTCCGGGAAAGTTGCTTATCTACTTTCTTGAAAAGTAGATAGATTTTCTATTTTTCGGGAACTTAGATTATCGACTTTTCGGAGAAGTAGATTTTCGAATTTTAGGGGAAATATTACCTAATTTTGCGAAGTAGATTATCATAGAAAACGGGAAATTTGTATCATAAAAAATGGGAAATATCTACTTCCGGGAAAGTTGGTTATCTACTTTCTCGAAAAGTAAATAGATTTTCTACTTTTCGGGAAATTAGATTACCGACTTTTCGGGAAAATAGGTTTTCGAATTTTGGGGGAAATATTACCTAATTTTGCGAAGTAGATTATCATAGAAACGAAATTTGTATCGCAAAAACAGAAATACTTTCCGGGAAGGATTCGGTTATCTACCGAAAAAGTGATAGATTTTTCTCGCGGAAAGTAGATTATCATTTTCGGGGAAGTAGATTTTCGAATTTTGGGGGAAATATTACCTAATTTTGCGAAGTAGATTATCATAGAAAACGGGAAATTTGTATCATAAAAACTGGGAAATATCTACTTTCCGGGAAAGTTGGTTATCTACTTTCCCGAAAAGTAGATAGATTTTCTACTTTTCAGGAAAGTAGATTATCGACTTTTCGGGGAAGTAGATTTTCGAATTTTGGGGCAAATTTTAACTAAATTTTGCGAAGTAGATTATCATAGAAAACGGGAAATTTGTATCATAAAAAATGGGAAATATCTACTTTCCGGGAAAGTTGGTTATCTACTTTCTCGAAAAGTAGATAGATTTTCTACTTTTCAGGAAAGTAGATTATCGACTTTTCGGGGAAGTAGATTTCCGAATTTTGGGGGAAATATTACCTAATTTTGCGAAGTAGATTATCATAGAAAACGGGAAATTTGTATCATAAAAAATGGGAAATATCTACTTTCCGGGAAAGTTGGTTATCTACTTTCCCGGAAAGTAGATAGATTTTCTACTTTTCTGGAAAGTAGATTATCGACTTTTCGAGTAAGTAGATTTTCGAATTTTGGGGGAAATATTACCTAATTTTGCGAAGTAGATTATCATAGAAAACCGGAAATTTGTATCATAAAAACTGGGAAATATCTACTTTCCGGGAAAGTTGGTTAACTACTTTCCCGAAAAGTAGACAGAATTTCTACTTTTCGGGAATGTAGATTATCGACTTTTCGGGGAAGTAGATTTTCGAATTTTGGGTGAAATATTACCTAATTTTGCGAAGTAGATTATCATAGAAAACGGGAAATTTGTATCATAAAAAATGGGAAATATCTACTTTCCGGGAAAGTTGGTTATCTACTTTCTCGAAAAGTAGATAGCTTTTCTACTTTTCGGGAAAGTAGATTATGGACTTTTCGGGGAAGTAGATTTTCGAATTTGGGGGGAAATATTACGTAATTTTGCGACGTAGATTATCATAGAAAACGGGAAATTTGTATCATAAAAAATGGGAAATATCTACTTTCCGGGAAAGTTGGTTATCTACTTTCCCAAAAAGTAGATAGATTTTCTACTTTTCAGGAAAGTAGATTATCGATTTTTCGGGGGAATAGATTTTCGAATTTTGGGGGAAATATTACCTAATTTGCGAAGTAGATTATCATAGAAAACGGGAAATTTTTATCACAAAAAATGGGAAATATCTACTTTCCGCGAAAGTTGTTAATTACTTTTCCCGAAAAGTAGAGAATTTACTTTTTCGAATGTAGATTATCGACTTTTTCGGGGAAGTAGATTTTCGAATTTTGGGTGAAATATTACCTAATTTGCGAAGTAGATTATCATAGAAAACGGGAAATTTGTATCATTAAAAATGGGAAATATCTACTTTCCGGGAAAGTTGGTTATCTACTTTCCCGAAAAGTAGATAGATTTTCTACTTTTCGTGAAAGTAGATTACGCACTTTTTGGGGAAGTAGATTTTCATAATTTTGTGGGAAATATTACCTAATTTTGCGAAGTAGATTATCATAGAAAACGGGAAATTTGTATCATAAAAAATGGGAAATATCTACTTTCCGGGAAAGTTGGTTATCTACTTTCCCGAAAAGTAGACAGATTTTCTACTTCTCAGGAAAGTAGATTATTGACTTTTCGGGGAAGTAGATTTTCGAATTTTGGGGGAAATATTACCGAATTTTGCGAAGTAGATTATCATAGAAAACGGGAAATTTGTGTCATAAAAAATGGGAAATATCTACTTTCCGGGAAAGTTGGTTATCTACTTTCCCGAAAAGTAGACAGATTTTCTACACCTCGGGAAAGTAGATTATCGACTTTTCGGGGAAGTAGATTTTCGAATTTTGGGGGAAATATTACCTAATTTTATGAAGTAGATTATCACAGAAAACGAAATTTGTATCATAAAAATGGGGAAATATCTACTTTCCGGGAAAGGAGTTATCTACTTTCCCGAAAAGTAGAGATAGATTTTCACTTTTCAGAAAGTAGATTATCGACTCGGGGAAGTAGATTTTCGAATTTGGGGAAATATTACCTAATTTTGCGAAGCAGATTATCATAGAAACGGGAAAATTTGTATCATAAAAAATGGGGAAATATCTACTTTCCGGGAAAGGGTTATCTACTTCTTCTGGAAAGTAGATAGATTTTCACTTTTCGGGAAAGTAGATTATCGATTTTTCGGGGAAGTAGATTGAATTTTGGGGAAATATTATTACCTAATTTTTGCGAAGTAGATTATCATAGAAAACGGGAAATTTGTATCATAAAAATGGGAAATATCTACTTTCCGGGAAAGTTGGTTATCTACTTCCCGAAAAGTAGATAGATTTTCTACTTTTCGGGAAAGTAGATTATCGACTTTTTGGGGAAGAAGATTTTCGAATTTTGGGGGAAATATTACCTAATTTTGCGAAGTAGATTATCATAGAAAACGGAAAATTTGTATCATAAAAAATGGGAAATATCTACTTTCCGGGAAAGTTGGTTATCTACTTTCTCGAAAAGTAGATAGATTTTCTACTTTTCAGGAAAGTAGATTATCGACTTTTCGGGGAAGTAGATTTTCGAATTTTGGGGGAAATATTACCTAATTTTGCGAAGTAGATTAGCATAGAAAACGGGAAATTTGTATCATAAAAAATGGGAAATATCTACTTTCCGGAAAAGTTGGTTATCTACTTTCCCGAAAAGTAGACAGAATTTCTACACTTCGGGAAAGTAGATTATCGACTTTACGGGGAAGTAGATTTTCGAATTTTGGGGGAAATATTACCTAATTTTGCGAAGTAGATTATCATAGAAAACGGGAAATTTGTATCATAAAAAATAGGAAATATCTACTTTCCGGGAAAGTTGGTTATCTACTTTCCCGGAAAATAGATAGATTTTCTACTTTTCGGGAAAGTAGATTATCGACTTTTCGGGGAAGTAGATTTTCGAATTTTGGGGGAAATATTACCTAATTTTGCAAAGTATATTATCATAGAAAACGGAAATTTGTATCATAAAAAATGGGAAATATCTACTTTCCGGGAAAGTTGGTTATCTACTTTCCCGAAAAGTAGATAGATTTTCTACTTTTCGTGAAAGTAGATTATCGACTTTTCGGGGAAGTAGATTTTCGAATTTTGGGGGAAATATTAATTAAATTTGCGAAGTAGATTATCATAGAAAACGGGAAATTTGTATCATAAAAAATGGGAAATATCTACTTTCCGGGAAAGTTGGTAATCTACTTTCCCGAAGAGTAGATAGATTTTCTACTTTTCGGGAAAGTAGATTATCGACTTTTCGGTGAAGTAGATTTTCGAATTTTCGGGGAAATAGTACCTAATTTTGCGAAGTAGATTATCATAGAAACGGGAAATTTGTATCATAAAAAATAGGAAATATCTACTTTCCGGGAAAGTTGGTTATCTACTTTCCCGAAAGTAGATAGATTTTCTACTTTTCGGGAAAGTAGATTATTGACTTTTCGGGGAAGTAGATTTTCGAATTTTGGTGGAAATATTACCTAATTTTGCGAAGTAGATTATCATAGAAAACGGGAAATTTGTATCATAAAAAACGGGAAATATCTACTTTCCGGGAAAGTTGGTTATCTACTTTCCTGAAAAGTAGACAGATTTTCTACTTTTCGGGAAAGTAGATTATCGACTTTTCGGGAAGTAGATTTTCGAATTTTGGGGGAAATATTACCTAATTTTGCGAAGTAGATTATCATAGAAAACGGGAAATTTGTATCATAAAATACGGGAAATATCTACTTTCCGGGAAAGTCGGTTATCTACTTTCCTGAAAAGTAGACAGATTTTCTACTTTTCGGGAAAGTAGATTATCGACTTTTCGGGAAGTAGATTTTCGAATTTTGGGGGAAATATTACCTAATTTTGCGAAGTAGATTATCATAGAAAACGGAAATTTGGTATCAAAAAAATGGGAAATATCTACTTTCCGAAAGAGTTATCTACTTTTCCCGAGTAGATAGATTTTCACTTTTCGGGAAAGTAGATTATCGATTTTTCGGGGAAGTAGATTTTCGAATTTAAATATTACCCAATTTTGCGAAGTACTATCATAGAAAAACGGAAATTTGTATCATAAAAATGGGAAATATCTACTTTCCTGAAATATATTCACTTTCCGTGAAAGTAGATAGATTTTCTACTTTTCGGGAAAGTAGATTATCGACTTTCGGGGAAGTAGATTTTCGAATTTTGGGGGAAATATTACCTAATTTTGCGAAGTAGATTATCATAGAAAACGGGAAATTTGCATCATAAAAAATGGGAAATATCTACTTTCCAGGAAAGTTGGTTATCTACTTTCCCGAAAAGTAGATAGATTTTCTATTTTTCGGGAAAGTAGATTATCGACTTTTCGGGGAAGTAGATTTTCGAATTTTGGGGGAAATATTACCTAATTTTGCGAAGTAGATTATCATAGAAAACGGGAAATTTGTATCATAAAATATAGGAAATATCTACTTTCCGGGAAAGTTGGTTATCTACTTTCCCGAAAAGTAGATAGATTTTCTACTTTTCGGGAAAGTAGATTATCGACTTTTCGGGGAAGTAGATTTTCGAATTTGGGGGGAAATATTACGTAATTTTGCGAAGTAGATTATCAAAGAAAACGGGAAATTTGTATCATAAAAAATGGGAAATATCTACTTTCCGGGAAAGTTGGTTATCTACTTTCCCGGAAAGTAGATAGATTTTCTACTTTTCTGGAAAGTAGATTATCGACTTTTCGGGTAAGTAGATTTTCGAATTTTGGGGGAAATATTACCTAATTTTGCAAAGTAGATTATCATAGAAAACGGGAAATTTGTATCATAAAAACTGGGAAATATCTACTTTCCGGGAAAGTTGGTTAACTACTTTCCCGAAAAGTAGACAGAATTTCTACTTTTCGGGAAAGTAGATTATCGACTTTTCGGGGAAGTAGATTTTCGAATTTTGGGGGAAATATTACCTAATTTTGCGAAGTAGATTAGCATAGAAAACGGGAAATTTGTATCATAAAAAATAGGAAATATCTACTTTCCGGGAAAGTTGGTTATCTACTTTCCCGAAAAGTAGACAGATTTTCTACTTTTCGAGTAGACATCGACTTTCGGGGAAGTAGATTTTCTAGAATCTTTGGGGAAATATTACTTAATTTTGCGAAGTAGATTATCATAGAAAAACGGAAATTTGTATCATAAAAAACGGGAAAATATCTACTTTCCAAAGTTATTATCTACTTTCCCGGAAAGTAGATAGATTTTCTACTTTTCGGGAAAGTAGATTATCGATTTTTCGGGGAAGTAGATTTTCGAATTTTGGGGCAAATATTACCTAATTTTGCGAAGTAGATTATCATAGAAAACGGGAAATTTGTATCATAAAAAATGGGAAATATCTACTTTCCGGGAAAGTTGGTTATCTACTTTCCCGGAAAGTAGATAGATTTTCTACTTTTCTGGAAAGTAGATTATCGACTTTTCGGGTAAGTAGATTTTCGAATTTTGGGGGAAATATTACCTAATTTTGCGAAGTAGATTATCATAGAAAACGGGAAATTTGTATCATAAAAAACGGGAAATATCTACTTTCCGGGAAAGTTGGTTATCTACTTTCCCGAAAAGTAGATAGATTTTCTACTTTTCAGAAAGTAGATTATCGACTTTTCGGGGAAGTAGATTTTCGAATTTTGGGGGAAATATTACCTAATTTTGCGAAGTAGATTATCATAGAAAACGGGAAATTTGTATCATAAAAAATGGGAAATATCTACTTTCCGGGAAAGTTGGTTATCTACTTTCCCGGAAAGTAGATACATTTTCTACTTTTCGGGAAAGTAGATTATCGATTTTTCGGGGAAGTAGATTTTCGAATTTTGGGGCAAATATTACCTAATTTTGCGAAGTAGATTATCATAGAAAACGGGAAATTTGTATCATAAAAAATGGGAAATATCTACTTTCCGGGAAAATTGGTTATCTACAAACCCGGAAAGTAGATAGATTTTCTACTTTTCTGGAAAGTAGATTATCGACTTTTCGGGGAAGTAGATTTTCGAATTTTGGGGGAAATATTACCTAATTTTGCGAAGTAGATTATCATAGAAAACGGGAAATTTGTATCATAGAAACTGGGAAATATCTACTTTCCGGGAAAGTTGGTTAACTACTTTCCCGAAAAGTAGACAGAATTTCTACTTTTCGGGAAAGTAGATTATCGACTTTTCGGGGAAGTAGATTTTCGAATTTTGGGGGAAATATTACCTAATTTTGCGAAGTAGATTATTATAGAAAACGGGAAATTTGTATCATAAAAAACGGGAAATATCTACTTTCCGGGAAAGTTGGTTATCTACTTTCCCGAAAAGTAGATAGATTTTCTACTTTTCAGGAAAGTAGATTATCGACTTTTCGGGGAAGTAGATTTTCGAATTTTGGGGGAAATATTACCAAATTTTGCGAAGTAGATAATCATAGAAAACGGGAAATTTGTATCATAAAAAATGGGAAATATCTACTTTCCGGGAAAGTTGGTTATCTACTTTCCCGAAAAGTAGATAGCTTTTCTACTTTTCGGGAAAGTAGATTATGGACTTTTCGGGGAAGTAGATTTTCGAATTTGGGGGGAAATATTACCTAATTTTGCGAAGTAGATTATCATAGAAAACGGGAAATTTGTATCATAAAAAATGGGAAATATCTACTTTCCCAAAAAGTAGATAGATTTTCTACTTTTCGGGAAAGTAGATTATCGACTTTTCGGGGAAGCAGATTTTCGAATTTGGGGGGAAATATTACCTAATTTTGCGAAGTAGATTATCATAGAAAACGGGAAATTTTTATCATAAAAAATGGGAAATATCTACTTTCTGGGAAAGTTGGTTATCTACTTTCCCGAAAAGTAGATAGATTTTCTACTTTTCGGGAAAGTAGATTATCGACTTTTCGGGGAAGTAGATTTTCGAATTTGGGAGGAAATATTACCTAATTTTGCGAAGTAGATTATCATAGAAAACGGGAAATTTGTATCATAAAAAATGGGAAATATCTACTTTCCGGGGAAGTTGGTTATCTACTTTCCCGAAAAGTAGACAGATTTTCTACTTCGAAAGAGATTATCGACTTTCGGGAAGTAGATGAATTTTGGGGAAATATTACCTAATTTTGCGAAGAAGTAGGATTATCATAGAAAACGGAAATTTGTATCATAAAAAATGGGGAAATATCTACTTTCCGAAAGTTGGTTATCAGATTTTCCCGTGCGTAGACATTTTCTACTTTTTAGAAAGTAGATTATCGAATTTTCGGGGAAGTAGATTTTCGAATTTTGGGGGAAATATTATTACCATTCTTTGCGAAGTAGATTACTCATAGAAAACGAAATTTGTATCATAAAAATGGGGAAATATCTACTTTCCGGGAGTTATTATCTACTTTCCCGAAAAGTAGATAGCTTTTTCACTTTCGTAGCAGATTGCGGACTTTTCGGGGAAGTAGATTTTCGAATTTTGGGGGAAATATTACGTAATTTTGCGAAGTAGATTATCATAGAAAACGGGAAATTTGTATCATAAAAAATGGGAAATATCTACTTTCCGGGAAAGTTGGTTATCTACTTTCCAGAAAAGTAGATAGCTTTTCTACTTTTCGGGAAAGTAGATTATCGACTTCGTGGAAGCAGGATTTTTCGAATTCTTGAGGGAAAATATTACTCACTGCGAAGCAGATTTTCATCACAGAAAACGTGAAATTTGTACCATAAAAAAATGGGAAAATATCACTTTCCGAAAGTTGGTTATTCACTTTCCCGGAAAGTAGATAGATTTTCTACTGAAAGCAGATTATCAATTTTCGTAAAGCAGATTTTCGAATTTTGGGGGAAATATTACGTACTCTTTATGAAGTAGATAATCATAGAAAACGGGAAATTTGTATCATAAAAAATGGGAAATATCTACTTTCCGGGAAAGTTGGTTATCTACTTTCCCGAAAAGTAGATAGATTTTCTACATTTTGGGAAAGTAGATTATCGACTTTTCGGGGAAGTAGATTTTCGAATTTTGGGGGCAATATTACCTAATTTTGCGAAGTAGATTATCATAGAAAACGGAAATTTGTATCATAAAAAATGGGAAATATCTACTTTCCGGGAAAGTTGGTTATCTACTTTCCCGAAAAGTAGACAGATTTTCTACTTTTCGGGAAAGTAGATTATCGACTTTTCGGGGAAGTAGATTTTCGAATTTTGGGGGAAATATTACCTAATTTTGCGAATTAGGTTATCATAGAAAACGGGAAATTTGAGTCATAAAAAATGGGAAATATCTACTTTCCGGGAAAGTTGGTTATCTACTTTTCCGAAAAGTAGATACATTTTCTACTTTTCGGGAAAGTAGATTATCGACTTTTCGGGGAAGTAGATTTTCGAATTTTGGGGGAAATATTACCTAATTTTGCGAAGTAGATTATCATAGAAAACGGGAAATTTGTATCATAAAAAATGGGAAATATCTACTTTCCGGGAAAGTTGGTTATCTACTTTCCCGAAAAGTAGATAGCTTTTCTACTTTTCGGGAAAGTAGATTATCGACTTTTCGGGGAAGTAGATTTTCGAATTTGGGGGGAAATATTACCTAATTTTGCGAAGTAGATTATCATAGAAAACGGGAAATTTGTATCATAAAAAATGGGAAATATCTACTTTCCGGGAAAGTTGGTTATCTACTTTCCCGAAAAGTAGATAGGTTTTCTACTTTTTGGGAAAGTAGATTATCGACTTTTCGGGGAAGTAGATTTTCGAATTTTGGGGGAAATATTACCTAATTTTGCGAAGTAGATAATCATAGAAAACGGGAAATTTGTATCATAAAAAATGGGAAATATCTACTTTCCGGGAAAGTTGGTTATCTACTTTCCCGAAAAGTAGATAGATTTTCTACTTTTCGGGAAAGTAGATTATCGACTTTTCGGGGAAGTAGATTTTTCGAATTTTGGGGGAAATATTACCTAATTTTGCGAAGTAGATTATCATAGAAAACAGGAAATTTGTATCATAAAAAATGGGAACTATCTACTTTCCGGGAAAGTTGGTAATCTACTTTCCCGAAAAGTAGATAGATTTTCTACTTTTCGGGAAAGTAGATTATCGACTTTTCGGGGAAGTTGATTTTCGAATTTTGGAGGAAATATTACCTAATTTTGCGAAGTAGATTATCATAGAAAACGGAAAATTTGTATCATAAAAAATGGGAAATATCTACCTTTCCTTGAAAGTTGGTTACCTACTTTCCCGAAAAGTAGATAGATTTTCTACTTTTCGTGAAAGTAGATTATCGACTTTTCGGGAAGTAGAAATGGGGGAAATATTACCTAATTTTGCGAAGTAGATTATCATAGAAAACGGGAAATTTGTATCA
>NW_024717608.1:0-1545 GCF_018991925.1 Homarus americanus | reverse complement strand
AACGGTTATGGGGTGTACGGCGCCATTTACGATGACCTTCTTGCCCTGGTCTTTTTTCAGCAATATCGCCTTAACACATGGAATTCTGCACTTTTCGAAGCTTTGGAAGAGTCTCGAAACAAGTTTCCTGGTGGGAATTATTAGCTAGTGCTGTACTCAAAATATCGAAACTTCGAGATCTCTCCTGAGCTTCAAAAGGGTGGTATAACTGAAACAAGATCAGGGCAAGAAGGTCATCGTAAACGGCGTCGTACACCCCACGACTGTTCTTGCAATTGGCCCTGAGTTACAATTGAGTCAGTCTACCTACCGCTGCCGTCACGATCACACCCTCATATAAATGTTCTCTTCATTTCACAAATCTTTACAGCAACTTTATTGCTATTACAATTCCAAGATATTTATTGTGTTATGCAAGCAGAGTGTTTTCGTCTTCACATACCGCCAGTATTGCTATGTTACAGTTAAACAATAAAGAAAATACTAATACGATTCTCGACTTGTGTTTTTCCAAGAACGAGTAGTCGCTTAGGGAGTGAATTTCCCTGAATGACGTCACGTACTTTCCGCCAATGAGCGTTCAGTCGTCAGGCCGTTATCATAAGAAGAACATAAGAACATAAGAATGGAAGAAACTGCAGCGGGCCTATTGGCCCATACTGGGCAGTCCCGTTTACACCCAACCCCTATTGCTCATATAAGCATCCAACCTATGTTTGAAGCTATTCAGCATATTCGAGTTAATGATGATATTTGGTAACTTGTTCCATTCATCCACCACTCTGTTTCCAAACCAGTGTTTACCTATTTCCCGCCTAAATCTAAATTTGTCTAATTTAAAACCATTGTTACGAGTTCACTCCTGGTTGGATAGTTTGAGTACCTTTGTAATGTCCCCTTTGTTTAGCCCTGCCTTCCACTTGTACACCTCTATCAGGTCGCCCCTCGCTCTACGTCTCTCGAGGGAGTGCAAATTAAGATGCTTTAACCTGTCTCTATACTCAAGGTTCCTAATGCCCGGGATTAGTCTTGTCATTCTCCTCTGGATTCTTTCCAATGATTCTATATTCATTCTGTAATACGGTGACCAGAACTGAACTGCGTAATCCAGGTGAGGTCTCACAAGCTCTAGATATAATTTTAAGATGACCTCGCTAGTCTTGTAACTAACACTCCTTTGTATGAACCCAAGTACTTTATTAGCCTTGTTACGAGCTAAAACACATTGTTTACTTGGCTTAAGATTCCTACTTATCATTACTCCTAAATCTCTCTCGCAGTTGGATTCCACAATGGCATCGTTGTTCATCTGGTAACTGGTTTCCCTGTTTACATCTCCTACACGGAGTAATTTACATTTGTCCACATTGAATTTCATCTGCCATTTTTCCGACCATTCGAAAAATTTGCTTAGATCTTCCTGTAGTTTTGCAGAGTCCTCGTCAGATTGAATTACACGTCCTATTTTAGTGTCATCAGCAAATTTACTTATGTTGCTGTCTATGCCGATATCTATGTCGTTTATGTATATAATAAATAATAATG
>NW_024717607.1:0-35106 GCF_018991925.1 Homarus americanus | reverse complement strand
TTGCTTTTCTGCTCAATCTCTATCTAGTTACTGTACTTCATCAGTTTATTGTTAAAAATAAAAGTCCACATTTCTTTCGGCGGCCGAAGGAATTTTAACAGGGAATTCACTTATTGGCCGCCACTTATGAGGCATAAGAGACCAGTGAGAGAAGTCAGGTTACAGCCTTATGTCCACGTTACCATCACCTGCCAGGTCATAGCTCCTAATGGCGACTGACTTGTTATGTTGAAAAGTGAACAATTTTATGCAGTTTTGAGGTTTATTATTTTTATTACCTTATTTTTAAAAGTTTAATGTATATTATTGAAACTCTGCCATGAAATAATTTAAGCTATACCTATTTAAGACAAACACGTCAGAAGTCGAGCTTATCCTTATTAATCGGTTCTCAGCCATTTTATCAGTTGGTTTGCTTAGTAATCGGTATCTAAACCATTTTACCGGTGGTTTAAGCTTATTAATCGGCCTCTAAACCACTTTTTCATTGGTTTAAGCTCACTAATCGGCCTCTAAGCCACTTTATCGGTGGTTTAAGCTTACTAATCGATATCTAAACCATTTTACCGATGGTTTAAGCTTATTAATCGGCCTCTAAACCACTTTATCGGTGGTTTAAGCTCACTAATCGGCCTCTAAACCACTTTATCTGTGGTTTAAGCTTACTAATCTGTCTCTAAACATCTTTATCGGTGGTATAATTAACTTTTACGCAAAAATCCATATTAATAAAATAAAACAAGTAAATATATTCCCATAATTCACATACGGTGTTTATTATAACACGATAGATAGCTTGTGGATTAACAGATGGTGACACAATCCGACTTGTTTCCACCTGATAATGAAACAATCGCTTTCCTGGGTTGGGTTGATTTTGATAGGTTATGCTAGACTAGATTATATTAGGTTAAATTATGATAGGATAGGTTAGGTTAGGTTAGGTTAGGTTAGGTATAGAATGTTAAATCATCAAATGAAATAAAATTAGGTGTCTAATCTTCAGGTCATCCACAATTCACCAAATCAACCAAACATAGCAATATATTTCGTCCATAACAAGTGAGAAGAAACCATTTACAATATATTTCGTCCACAACAGGTGAGAAGAAACCATTTAAAATATATTTCGTCTTTTTAACAGGTGAGAAGAAACCATTTAAAATATATTTCGTCCACAACAGGTGAGAAATATATTTAATTAGACTGTTTTATCGTGTTACCTGGACTCCCTCGTCACCACGCGCTCTAACTTATGCTCCAACTTTTAGCGCGGGTCCTGACACAGTGGGGAGTCGTGGTGGTGCGTGGAGGAAACTCGTGGAAGCAATATATAGTAAAACAGACGGACAAACAAACGGACAGAATGGAAGATTGATAAATAGACAGACATAAAAACAGAGACACAGACAGACATAAAAACAGACACAAACAGACATAAAAACAGACACAAACAGACATATAGAGACACTGAAACACAACCATAAAAGAACAGTTAAACCAAAAACAGACAGGGATTGAAAAAGCATACAGACAAATTGACAGACATGACGGAATACACCCCCTCCCCTGTTACGAACTAGAGGTGTGAGGGTGATTTCACACACACACACACACACACACACACACACACTACCTACACCATATCATTGTGACGTAATAGAGCGAATTCAACCACCACCATCACCAATACTATCATCACCACAACCACCATGACTACCACTACCACCATCACTACCACACAACCGAACACCACTACCACCAACACCCTCCACAACCACCAACACTGTCACTAGTACACCACCACCATTATCACCACCAAAGCCACCATCACCACCACTATCACTACCACACCACCACCATTATCACCACCATTATCACCACCAAAGCCACTATCACCACCACTATCACTACAACACCACCACCATTATCACCCACCACCACACTATCACCACAACACCACCACCATATCACCACCAAAGCTATTATCACCACCACTATCACAACCACACCACCACCATTATCACCACCATTATCACCACCAGCCACTATCACCACCACCACTATCACTACACACCACCACCATTATCACCACCACCACTATCACTACAACACCACCACCATTATCACCACCAACACTATCACTACCAACCACCACCATCACCACCACCATCACCACCAACACCATCACTACTCATCACCACCACCATCACCACCACACCACCACCATTATCACCACCAACACTATCACTACCACACCACCACCACTATCACCACCAACACATCACCACTTCACCACCACTATCACCACCAACCACCACCATATCACCACCAACACTATCACCACCACACCACCACCATTATCACCCACCACCACTATCACCACCACACCACCATCATTATCACCACCAACACTATCACTACCACACCACCCATATCACCACCAACACTATCACTACTATCACCACCACTATCACCACCACACCACCACCATTATCACCACCAACACTATCACCACCACACCACCACTACTATCACCACCAACACTATCATCTATCACCACCACTATCACCTACCACACCACCACCATTATCACCACCAACACCATCACCACCACACCACCACCATTATCACCACCAACACTATCACTCACTATCACCACCACTATCACCACCACACCACCACCACATCACCACCAACACTATCACTACCACCACCACCACCATTATCACCACCAACACTATCACTACCACACCAACCACATCACCACACCAACACTATCACTACTATCACCACCACTATCACTACCACACCACCACCATATCACCACAACACTATCACTACCACCACCACCATTTCACCACCAACACTATCACTACCACACCACCATTATCACCAGCAACACTATCACTACACACCACCACCATCACCCACCAACACTATCACTCACCACACCACCACCATTATCACCACCAACACTATCACTACCACACCACCACCATTATCACCACCAACACTATCACTACCACACCACCACCATTATCACCACCAACACTATCACTACCACACCACCACCATTATCACCACCAACACTATCACTACCACACCACCACTCTCACACCAACACTATCACTACCACACCACCACCATTATCACCACCAACACTATCACTACCACCACCACCACCACCACCACACTCAGTACATGTACACACAACATATATCAATTTCCTCACCTGTAAAATGCCTCAGACTTTACTGAACACAAATAATGTTATGTAGATACCACAGTAAAAATACCTCTTCTGTTCCCTCACAGCGCCTCTCATGTCCACTGTATTTTAATTAAAGCAACACCTGCTGTATGACACTTCATCATGCTTGACACACCTGATGCTTGACACACCTGATGCTTGACACACCTGCTGTATGACACTTCATCATGCTTGACACACCTGATGCTTGACACACACCTGATGCTTGACACACCTGATGCTTGACACACCTGACGCTTGACACACCTGATTTTACACCTGACGCTTGACACCTGATGCTTGACATACCTGATGCATGACACACCTGACGCTTGACACACCTGTCACTTAACACAACTGACGCTTGACACACCTGATGCTTAAGACACATTGCCGCTTGAAACACACCTGCTGCTTGACACACCTGATACTTGACACACCTGATGCTTGACACCCTGCCACTTGACATACCTGATGCTTGACACACCTGATGCTGACACCCATCAGACGCTTGACACACCTGACGCTTGACACACCTGATGCTTGACACACACCTGATTTTTGACACACATCTGATGCCTGACACAACCTGATGCTTGACACACCTGGCGCTTGACACACATGATGCTTGGCACACCTGACGCTTGACACACCTGATGCTTGGCACACACCTGCCGCTTGACACACCTGATGCTTGACACACACCTGATGCTTGACACACCTGGCGCTTGACACACATGATGCTTGACACACCTGACGCTTGACACACCTGATGCTTGACATACCTGATACTTGACACACACCTGCCGCTTGACACACCTGATGCTTGACACACCTGATGCTTGACACACACCTCATGCTTGACACACACCTCATGCTTGACACACACCATGCTTACACCCTGCCACGTGACACACCTGATGTTTGAAACACCTGCCTTGACACACCTGACGCTTGAAAGACCTGCCACTTAACACAATTTATTGGTATAAAGTGAACATATGTGAACACCTGTACAAAATCAGATGAACATACCTCAACAAGACACACCTGAGCACTAATCAACAGGTAATGTGATACTAGGAGACCTTAATTAGCAGGTAAACAGGCCAGCAGACTGTCACTTTCTCGACCTCGTTAACTGGACGCTGACGGACCCGGAATATTGCTCAGGAAATTGATATAACTGTAATATATTGTGTTGATAGATACATGTTGAGGGGGTGGGGGGAGGGGGGGAGAGGGTGGGGGGAGGGGGAGTGGGGAGGGGGGGAGGGGGAGGGAGGGAGAGGGAGGGAAGGGGTGGGGAGAGGAGGGATGGGAGAGGAGGGAGGGGGGGAGGGAGGAAGGAGGGGAAGGTGGGGAGGGAGAGGGGGAGGAGGGGAAGTTGAGGAGGGGTGAGGAGGAGGTGCAGGAAGAGTAGGAACGGGAAGAAGAGGAGGAGAAATAGGAGAGAGGGTGGAGGAACTTGATTAATTAACTGAGGAAGAATGATGAAGACAAAATTACAATGACAGTGAAATCTGGTTTATAATGACCGTAGATTATGATGACGACATTTCCCTCTCCCTCCCCACCCTCGAGGAATGACCAGACACCCTCCTTCCCACACACACTACCCTCCCTTCCTCTCCCGCTATCATTCCCTCCCTCATCTACACACTCTTGCCTCTCGTCTACACACTCTTGCCTCTCGTCTACACACTCTTGCCCCTCGTCTACACACTTGCCCCTCATCTACACCTCTGCCTCGTCTACACCTCTTGCCTCTCGTCTACCCTCTGCCTCTCGTCTACCCTTGCCCCTCATCTACACACTCTTGCCCCTCATCTACACACTCTTGCCCCTCATCTACACATCTTGCCCTCATCTACCTCTGCTCTCTCCTTGTCTGTCTACACCTTGTCCCTGTTACCTCTGCCCTGTCTACCACTCTGCCTCTGTCCTCTTGCTCACACTCCGTTACACTCTTGCCTCTGTTACTCTTGCCTCTGTCTACCCTCTTGCCCCCATCTACACACTCTTGCCCCTCATCTATTCCTATACCTCTTCCCCTCATCTACACTCTGCCCCTCATCTTACACGCTCCCACAACACCACGACGCCTCCCTCCCTCCGTCACTCATCAAGCGGCTGCAGTACATCTTTGTTACTCAGCAGGAGGCGTAACTGGAGTGGTTGCTCCCCGTAATCTCTCTCCAACTACCATATTAACACACATCTACAACCAGGCTATAACACTCGTAACATCACCACAATCACAGTTACAAACAACACACACACACAACACACACACACACACACACACACGAAACCCCTTAATAAGACTAACGACACACCCCAACACCACATTATCTTCATCACCTCACCAAAGGTCATTAACACAGGTAATTTTACCTTCAGTGAACACCTGTACTGCACCTTAGACCTGAGGAAACTAATAGTGAGGATGATATGGCGATGGTGGGATAGTGAGGTATTAACACGTTCTGGCAACAATGAAGATTATAGTGAGGTACTGGCGCGTTCTGGCAACAATGAAGGTTGATTTGAGGAGGAAAACTCAGTGGGATAATTACTCTTAAGGGAAAATGAACACGCTTAGATTTCCCGAAACTGTGAGAAAAACTTTTAAATTTGTGAGAAATTTTGTAAAAGTGAGGATATTTTGAAATGTGAGGAAAACTTAAAATTTGTGAGGAAATTTTTAAAATGTGTGAATATTTTTTAAATGTGAGAAAACTTAAAACGTATAGCAAGACTCGAGAACAATTTGTGCTCCCACCTGGTGAGTCTCTGGTATGAGGTAAATGTCTCAGTAAAGTACGAGATGGTTTTGTTGACTCGATAGCTTTCTTTAAGTTATTAAAGTACTTCTGTTCAAAAATAGTGTCTCATTGTAGTGTCTCATAAACATATATCTCTCACGATCCTAGACCAATGCTTCAGTGACCACCGTCTCAGAGAAGTACGGAAGTGAACCACCAGACCAGCGGACAAATGAACCCCAAAGATGTTTCAGGTGACCATATGAATCAGTGAGCCAGACGAAACATCACTGAACACACACCTTGCCCGACCTCGTGAACACGAACCATCACCACCATTCAGCAACACACTGAACCTTAACAACAGCTCGACTCAGGCTGTGTGGTGACTGAGGCTCTGGTAGTCTTATACTGGCCAACAGATTAACAGTAAGGAGGCAGGTATGAAACCTTCGGGATTTATGTGTACGGCTTCACCCAAATCTGATATAACGTAGCTGCAGCGTAAACATCGGACTGACGCAGGTCGACGTATGAGACGCCACACATAACCCTCTGGGTCCTCCAACACGTGCAGTAGATCTAAAACCGGATATATTTTTCTCTTGTAAACCAACACAGAGACAAAAGTGGAGCACATCAGCGAGGTCTGTTGTCTGGAGGAGGGCGGTGATGAGTGTTGAGTCAGCACACGACTTGTCCTGCACAATATCAACGCCAGAGCCTTCACTCTCACCCGCCATTTCTCCATAAACAAAGAGAGGAAAGAGACTCATACCTGGTTGAACAAGAAATAAAGAACTCATTCGTTTTGTTTGTCCATTGTTCGTGCGGCCGAGACGCGAGGCACACAAACACACACACGAGTTTCCGGGAGGATGTTGTAGTAGACGCCTTTTCACCCACTGCTGCTGGTGTCTTCATCACCCCCAGCGTGACACACACACACACACACACACACACACACACACACACACACACACACACACACACACACACACACACACAACACACACAAAACATTCCTTATTATTATTCACAAAATACAACGGCCCGGTATGCTCTCTCTCTCTCACAAAGATTAATTCTCATCATCAAAGACAGTCATTCCTCTTCACTAATTACTCACAAGGTTCTCATCTCACTCTTCACCACCTCACGACTCACAATAGTACCAGCATTAAACTCACAAAGTACCACCAATCACAATTAAACTCACAAAAGTACCACCAATCACCATTAAACTCACAAAAGTACCACCATTCACTATTAAACTCACAAAAGTACCCACCAATCACCATTAAACCTCACAAAAGTACCACCATTCACCATTAAACTCACAAAAGTACCACCAATCACCTCATTAAACTCACAAAAGTACCACCATTCACCATTAAACTCACAAAAGTACCACCAATCACCATTAAACCCACAAAAGTACCACCAATCACCATTAAACTCACAAAAGTACCACCAATCACCATTAAACTCACAAAAGTACCACCAATCACCATTAAACTCACAAAAGTACCACCAATCACCATTAAACTCACAAAAGTACTACCATTCACCATCAAACACAACTTACTGCACTAAACAAAACCACACACACACACACACACACACACACACACACACACACACACACACACACACACACCTGCCTCATAACCACTGCACACTATGCTCTCAAATCCCATTATCTTGTGTACAGTGAGAGAGAGCACGTGTACAAAAACTATTCTACCTGGGGTGATCGATGAATTTCAGAATGAACACTGTGACTCTGTTGTCTCGGTAGGGTCGCAATAGCCTTCGTCCATGTGTCATATTTTTCAACACAATTTTGTATAGATATTTTTTGAGTGACTGTACATCACCACATTAAGTACATAGGAACTAGTGGTGCCTCATACAAAAAATACTATATTTAAGAGACTTTATTTTTTAGTTGCTCATCCACCACCTCCTACAATGGCTACTGAGGTGAGCCAGATCATTTGGCAGGTGAACTCTTTTTTTTCTCTCTCTCTCTCTTTATCTGTTCCTCCATCTCTACGTCTCCTTTTAGTCTCTCTCTATCTCTCTCTCCCCTCCCTCCCCTACGTCTATTCTCTCTCTCAACAAAATCCCTCATGTGTGAAGGATGAGCTAAGAATTAGCCAGATTTTTCTCACAGTTATTTTATGGCGATTTTCTCCCCTTTCTCTGTTCCAGATTTTTTCCGCTGTGTACAGAATGTGAGGGAGGATTTCAGTGATTTTCTCTCAGCTGCCAGGGTTTCTCAATTAGTCTCCTAGATTTTACCTATGTCCCAGATTTTGCCTCCCAATCTTGATTTCCTTCTTAATGTCACAGATTTTCCCTAAAACATCTCCTGATTTTGTCACATATTTTGATTTTCTGTATACCAAATTTTCAAACCCGAGATTTCCACCACCCAACCAAAATCGTCCCACTTTCTCTAACCTCAGCAAGAAATGAGGGCAGGTGAGTGAACACGTGAATGGGTGCAGATTAATGAACAAGTGAGTGGGCTGGAGTGTAGACAGTTGAGTGGAAAGGTGAATGAACAGGGGTGAGAGGACAGATTAAAAAAAGGTGAGTGGGCAATAGGTAGGTAGTGGGTGAGAGATTTACATCCTGATTCTTTTTTAGAAAAACTATGACGAATTCCACAGAGGATATTTTCTTCTTATCTTAACAACAGAAGTAGAAACTGTTCACCTCTTTCTCTCTCTTCTCCAAACTCAAGTAACCACCACCAACCACCTCCCCACAACCCTGACCAAACTCCCCAAGTCACCACCACAACCACCTCCCCACAACCCTGACCAAACTCCCCAAGTCACCACCAACAACCACCTCCCCACAACCCTGACCAAACTCCCAAGTGACTACCAACAACCACCTCCCCACAACCCTGACCAAACTCCCCCAAGTCACCACCAACAACCACCTCCCCACAACCCCGACCAAACCCCCAAGTCACCACAACAACCACCTCCCCACAACCCTGACGAAACTCCCCAAGTGCACCACAACAACCACCTCCCCACAACCCTGATCAAACCCCCGTCACCACCAACAACCACCTCCCCACAACCTTGATCAAACTCCCAAGTCACCGCCAACAACCACTCCCCACAACCCTGACCAAACTCCCCAAGTCACCACCAACAACCACCTCCCCACAAACCCTGACCAAACTCCCCAAGTGACCACCAACAACCACCTCCCCACAACCCTGACCAAACCCCCAAGTACCACCAACAACCACCCCCACAGCCTGATCAAACTCCCCAAGTCACCACCAACAACCACCTCCCCACAACCCTGATCAAACTCCCAAGTCACCACCAACAACCACCTCCCCACAACCCTGATCAAACTCCCCAAGTCACCACCAACAACCACCTCCCCACAACCCCTGACCAAACTCCCAAGTCACCACCTAACAACCATCTCCCCACAACCCTGAATAGAAACAAAAACAGATCCCAAGCAACCATCATCATGAGTTCAGAATCCCAAGTAATTTATATAAATGAGTGTTATTAAGAGTGACTCAGGTGACTTTCTCCCACCTGGTCTCTGCACTAATTGCGAACGTTACGGTAGATTAGACAATATCAACAAAATCCCCCAGCACGAGGAACCACCACCCACCGTCATTAATGGAAGGGAATTATGTAGATAAATAGTCGGGTGTAATTTTGATGTGGGGTGGATCAGAGGGAGGAGGGCCAGCATTATAGTCCTGTCTTGCCTCCCTACCCAACACTTAATTATCAAGAAATATATCCTTCTAGTCTCTAACGACACCACCACCATCATCATCATCATAATCTTACCATCATCATCATCATCATCATCATTATCAACTCCACCTCCATCATTACCTTCACCCCAGGAGGATAACTGTATCAGATAACACAGGGAGGATAACTGTATCAGCTAACACAGGGGGGGTAACTGTATCAGCTAACACAGGGATATGTATCAGCGGGGTAACTGTAGGGAGGATAACTGTATCAGCCTACGGGATAACTGTATCAGCCCAGGGAGGGTAACTGTATCAGCTAACACAGAGGGGTAACTGTATCAGCTAACACAGGAAGGATAACTGTATCAGCTAACACAGGAAGGATAAATGATTGGCTAACACAGGAGTGTATCAGCTAACACAGGAGTGGTAACTGTATCAGCTAACACAGGAAGGGTAACTGTATCACAACACAGGAGGGATAACTGTATCGCCAACACAGGGAGGGTAACTGTATCAGCTAACACAGAGGGGTAACTGTATCAGCTAACACAGAGGGGGTAACTGTACAGCTAACACAGGAGGATAACTGTATCAGCTAACACAGGAGGGTAACTGTATCAGCTAACACAGGAGGGATAACTGTATCAGCTAACACAGGGAGGGTAACTGCATCAGTTAACACAGGAGGATAACTGTATCAGCTAACACAGAGGGTAACTTCAGCTAACACAGGAGGATAACTGCATCAGCCAACACAGGAGGATAACTGTATCAGCTAACACAGGAGGGATAACTGTATCAGCTAACACAGAGGGGGTAACTGTATCAGCTAACACAGAGGTAACTGTATCAGCTAACATTGGAGGATAACTGTATCAGCTAACACAGGAGGGGAACTGCATCAGCTAACACAGGAGGAAACTTCAGATACACAGGAGGTAACTGTATCAGCTAACACAGGAGGTGATAACTGCATCAGCCAACATAGGGAGGGTAAATCGTATCAGCTTACACAGGAAGGGTAACTGTATCAGCTAACACAGGAAGGTAACTGTATCAGCTAACACAGGGGGGTAACTGTATCAGCTAACACAGGAAGGGTAACTGATCAGCTAACACAGGAGGAATGACACAAGGGGGTAACTGTATCAGCTAACACAGGAGGGTAACTGTATCAGCCAACACAGGAGGGTAACTGTATAGCTAACACAGGAGGGTAACTGCATCAGCAACACAGGAGGGTAACTGTATCAGCAACACAGGGGAGGTACCAGCAATAGAGGGGTAATGTATTAGAACACAGGAGGACTGTACGGAGGGTAACTGTATACGGTGGTAACTGTATCAGCTAACACAGGAGGATTAACTGTATCAGCTAACACAGGAAGGGTAACTGTATCAGCTAACACAGAGGGGTAACTGTATCAGCTAACACAGGGAGGATAACTGCATCAGCAAGGGAATGTATCATAACACAGGAAGGGTAATGTATGCTAACACAGGGGGGTACTGCATCAGCAACACAGGAGGGTAAATGTATCAGCTACACAGGGGGGTAACTGTATCAGCTAACACAGGAGGGTAACTGTATCAGCCAACACAGGAAGGGTAATGTATCAGCTAACACAGGAGGGTAACTGTATCAGCTAACACAGGAGGATAACTGTATCAGCTAACACAGGAAGGGTAACTGTATCAGCTAACACAGGAAGGGTAACTGTATCAGCTAACACAGGGAGGATAACTGTTCAGCAACAGAGGAACTGCATCAGCCAACACAGGGGAGGAACTGCATCAGCTAACACAGGAGGGTAACTGTATCAGCTAACACAGGGAGGATAACTGTATCAGCTAACACAGAGGGGTAACTGTATCAGCTAACACAGGGAGGGGGGTAACTGTATCAGCCAACACAGGAGGGTACTGTATAAGCTAACACAGGGAGGAATAACTGTATCAGCTAACACAGGAGGGCAACTGTATCAGCTAACACAGTAACTGTATCAGCTAACACAGGAGTGATAACTGTATCAGCTAACACAGGAAGGGTACTGTATTAGCTAACACAGGGAGGTAACTGCATCAGCTAACACAGGGAGGTAACTGTATCAGCCAACACAAGGAAGGTAACTGTATCAGCTAACACAGGAAGGGTAAATTGCATCACGTAACACAGAGGGGTAAATCGTATCAGCTAACACAGGAGGATAACTGTATCAGCTAACACAGAGGGGTAACTATCAGCTAACACAGAGGGGGGTAACTGTATTAGCTAACACAGGGAGGGATAACTGTATCAGCTAACACAGGAAGGGTAACTGTATCAGCAACACAGGAGGATAACTGTATCAGCTAACACAGAGGGGTAACTGTATCAGCTAACACAGAGGGTACTGTATTAACACAGGAGGGTAATTGCTAGCAACACAGGGGGGTGTAACTGCATCGTAACCAGGAGGGTGAATCGTAATAACACAGGAGGTACTGTATTGCACACAGGGAGTGTAACTGTTCAGCCAACACAGGGGGGAACTGTATCAGCCAACAGGGGAGGTAACTGTATCAGCCAGGAGGGCTGTATCGCTAACACAGGGAGGGTGAACATTCAGCCAACACAGGAGGGTAACTGTATCAGCTAACACAGGGAGGATAACTGTATCAGCTAACACAGGAGGGTAACTGTATCAGCAACACGGGGAGGGTACTGTATCAGCTAACACAGGAGGGGTAACTGTATCAGCTAACATAGGAGGGCAACTGTATCAGCTAACACAGGAGGGTAACTGTATCAGCCATCACTTTGGGAGGGTAACTGTACTGCTAACACAGGGGGGTAACTGTATCAGCTAACACAGGAAGGGTAACTGTATTAGCTAACACGGAAGGGTAACTATCATTCCAACACAGGAGGGGTAACTGTATCAGCTAACACAGGAAGGTAACTGTACAGCTAACACAGTGAGGGTAACTGTATTAGCTAACACAGGGAGGTACTGTATCAAGTAACACAGGAAGGGTAACTGTATCGCAGCTAACACAGGGAGGTAACTGCTTATCCAGCTAACACAGGAAGGGGTAACTGTATCATCTAACACAGGGAGGGTACTGTATCAGCTAACACAGGAGGGTAACTGTTGGCTAACACAGGAAGGGTAATTATTAGCTAACACAGGAGGGTAACTGTATCAACAGTGGGGGGTGCTTTATCAGCTTACAGGAGAATCTGTATCTGCTATCAAGGAGGGGTACTGTACAGCCTACAGAGGAGGGGTAATTGTTGGCTAACACAGGAAGGTTACTGTGCACAACATAGAGTGTAACTGTATCAGCCACAGGAGGTACCGTATCAGTACACAGGAGGGGTACTGCATCAGCAACACAGGAGGTACTGTTTGTACCGGGGGGTTGAGCTAACACAGGAGGAACTGTATCAGCTAACACGGAGGGGTAACTGTATCAGCTAACACAGGAGGGTAACTGTATCAGCTAACACAGGGAGGGTATGTATCAGCTAACACAGGAGGGTAACTGTATCAGCCAACACAGGAAGGGTAACTGTATCAGCTAACACAGGAGGGTAACTGTATCAGCTAACACAGGAAGGGTAACTGTATCAGCTAACACAGGAGGATAACTGTATCAGCTAACACAGGAGGGTACTGCATCAGCTACACAGGAGTGGTAACTGCATCAGCTAACACAGGGGGGTACTGTATCAGCTAACACAGGAATGGTAACTGTATCAGCTAACACAGGAAGGTAACTGTATCAGCTAACAGAGGGAGATAACTGTATCAGCTAACACAGGAGGATAACTGTATCAGCTACACAGGAGGGTAACTGTATCCGCTAACACAGGGAGGATAACTGTATCAGCTAACACAGGAGGGTAACTGTATCAGCTAACACAGGAAGGATAACTGTATCAGCTAACACAGGGAGAGTAACTGTATCAGCTAACACAGGAGGGTAACTGCATGGGTTGGGGGTTGTATCAGCTAACACAGGAAGGGTAACTGTATCAGTAACACAGGGAGGGTAACTGTATCAGCTAACTTAGGAGGTAACTGTATCAGCTAACACAGGGAGGGTAACTGTATCAGTAACACAGGAGGGTAACTGTATCAGCTAACACAGGGGAGTAACTGTATCAGCTAACACAGGAGGGTAACTGTATCAGCTAACACAGAGGGGTAACTGTATCAGCTAACACAGGGAGGGTAACTGTATCAGCTAACACAGGGAGGTTAACTGTATCAGCTAACATAGAGGAGTAACTGTATCAGCTAACACAGGAGATAACTGTATCAGCTAACACAGAGGAGTAACTGTATCAGCTAACACAGAGGGTAACTGTATCAGCTAACACAGGGAGTGAGGTAACTGTATCAGCTAACACAGGAGGGTAACTGTATCAGCTAACACAGGGAGGTAATGTATCAGCTAACAGGGTAACTGTATCAGCTAACAGAGGGAGGTAACCGTATCAGCTTAACAGGGAGGTAACTGTATCAGCTACACAGAGGTAACTGTCAGATAACACAGGAGGGTAACTGTAAAACCTAACACAGGGAGAGTAATTAACACTAACAATGGGAGGGAATTTATCACCTAAAACAGAGATGGTAACTATTACCTAACACAGGAGGAGCGAACACCACACAGGGAGGGTAACTGTTACCCAACACAGGGAGTAATTATTACCTAATACAGGGAGAGTAACTGTATCACCTAACACAGGAGGGTAACTATCAGCTAACACAGGGAGAGTAACTGTGTCACCTAACACAGGGAGGGTAACTGTATCACCTAACACAGGAGGGTAACTATCAACTAACACAGGAGAGTAACTGTATCACCTAACACAGGGAGGGTAACTGTATCACCTAACACAGGGGTACTGTATCACTAACACAGGAGAGTAACTATCAACCTACACAGGAGGGTAACTGTTTAGGTACGGTCATACACACTAAGGAAGCATATGACGTCACCGAAACTTCCGTCAAGAATGAAAACAAAAGAAGTCCAATATGTGTCGTTGGCTCCATCAGCTGCAGGACCAGCTGTCGCCCAGGGCAGCTGATGGAAACATACGGAGGGAGTTAAGGAGGTCGCTTTGCTCCCACCCACCTCCTGCCTCACCATGTCAACATATGCCACCATTCAGGAAGACTAGTTAGTGCACACTCCTTAATATCTACCGAACCAAGATTCATCCAGCCTTGAGGTCAAAGCCAAAATTGAAATACAACAATAAATCCTACAATAATACAATAGACATGTTGTAGAAAGTGTTTGATTGAAAGAAAACTTGAGGTATAACAGAAGGTTTATTTATTTCTATTGTCCGTTGTAGTCACAGGTAAGTATTTTCCTCCGGGCGTCTGGACATGGAGGAGGTTATGTGAGCCAGGAAGGCTGGGTCAGTGGTCAGTGAGTGTCATGATGAAACACTACTCTCCACACCACCACTGCCCACACCACCACCATACATCACTCAATATCATCACCACCACACACCAGTCCATCCATCACCACCATCATCACCACACACCGCACAGCATCACACCATTCAACACCACCATCCACACACCACCACACACCATCACACACCACTCAACACCACCACCCCACCACACATCAGTACACCATCACACACCACTCCACACCACCACCACACACCATCACACACCACTCAGCACCATCACACACCACACACAGTTGCCGTCTCCACCTAGTGTGTACCCCAACAGCTCCTTCGGTCACTGACGACAATAAACTTTTGATAAAAATTCCAGCGACCAAGAAAACAATATTCGTAAAAAGTGACTCCTTGAGAGGCCAACCATGCGGGGCAACGGCGAGGCGTGAGCTGGCGGGCGTGACGACACACACATTCCCGGCCAGCAGTGACGCAGGGACCATCAACCATTCCTTCCGGTATTCCTCTCTCCTCCCGGCCCTCTCTCTCCCCACCTGCCCTCCACCCACCTCCCTCTGCACTCCACCTCTTACTGAGCCTGCTCCACCAGCCTCTCTCCCCCTCCGTCTCCCTCCAAGCCCTCTCACCACACTCCACCTCTTTGTTTTTTACTGAACCTGCTCCACTGACTCTCTCCTTCCTAGCCCTCTCCCACTCCGCCTCCCTTTCTCTCTGATCCCGCTCCACTGGCCCTCCTCGTCCTTCCCTCTCCCCACTCCAGTGGCCTTCTCTCTCTCACCCATTCTCTTATTTCCCTCTCTTCCTTTTCACTTACTCTCCAACCTGTCTCTTTTTCATAATGTATTCTTCCACTCCACCCTCTCCGCCGCCCACTCACCTCCCCCCGTCCGCCGCACCACTCAAAACCTCACCCACCTCCAAACACCCACCACTTCAAACACCCACCCACCTCCAACACCACCCCTCCAAACACCCACCCACCTCCAAACACCCACCCACTTCCAAACACCCACCCACTTCAAACACCCACCCACCTCCAAACACCCACCCACTTCCAAACACCCACCCACTTCAAACACCACCCACCTCCAAACACCCACCCACCTCAAACACCCACCTCAAACACCCACCCACTCCAAACGCCCACCCACCTCCAAACACCCACCCACTTCCAAACACCCACCCACCTCCAAACGCCTACTCACCTCCAAACACCATCTCCACTCCAAACCCACCCAAACACCCACCCACTCCTAAATGTATATAGTGAATAATATAGTGAATTAGCAAGTATAGTATAAAGTATAAGAGGCGGTGTTGTTGTGACTTAATAGATCATAAACACCGAGGATAAACATAAGTAACAACATATAATATCCTCAAATGTTGGCTGATATAATTCTTACCGTCAGAGGGCGTTATAGACACTCTATATATAACATACCATATTGCTATAGTCCGTGTTAACAGGAGTGTTGTTAGTTAAACTTCCTTTACATTAACTCACTGTTATATTGTCACTATTTACCCGGCATTTAAAGCTGTATGATAGTTTAGGACAGGACGACTGGCAGTTCTCCGGTGCACAGTCCCCTTCACTAGTGCGTTTACAGGAACTCGTCATATTTACATTCCACAAATCATTATAATGAGATATTTGTTTTAATATTGTTTACTTGGATCCATAATACCTTTACTATTGCAAGTTTCCTTTTGTCGAATGTAAACAAACACAGGGCTGCCACGCTGCACAAGACCTGACGAGCCCCTGTAAACGCACTAGTGAAGGGGACTGTACCTCTGTTGATGGTTGGCGGGCGTAGGATGTGTGTCTTCTAAGCAACTATTACTGCACCGTACCATACTCATTGGTGTCAGCCTTCCCTGCTTAACCCTGAGGTCCAGCATTTACACCTCAAGCTGGATGGTTGGTGAATCTGCTGCCAGAATAATAAGCTTGACAGACATACCGAGGAGCTTATGTGATCTGTAACAACATATACTACATCAAAGCCTCTTGTCATTATCCCCGTCACGTTCATCTAACAGCTGCTGGGGATACAGGATTGAGTGTTTATCTGTCAGTCTTTTCTTAAACTAATTTTAGGATCACGTGAGAATATCCACCCCAGCTTATTTTATCTTAAGGTTAACCACCCTAACACTAATTAAGGATTAGGTCGGGCCGGCTCGGGTCAGGTCGGGTCGAATGAGTCGGGTCGACAGGTCGGGTCGGGTCGGGTAATCTGTGGTCTGGCTTAGAATAACCTACGTGACCACCATAACAAACACGACACCATCTTGCCTTAGTAGTGTTGCCAGGTGTGTGTGTGTGTGTGTGTGTGTGTGTGTGCTATATTCATTACCAGACTTAATATGTCTTCATTACACACGCTTACCTCAACCTCGATAAATGGAAGCTTTACATAACACAATATTTTGACCTATTTCTTTACTGAATATATTACCGGGGTAAAAATAGGCGGTAGTTAATAGGTAAAGCCAGTTCATTACCTCGTGCATAGAGAGAGAGAGAGAGAGGGGGGGGGGGAGAGACGCTGCCCAGGAACTGAGCCCCAGCAGGTGTCGGGGCGCGTTATGTTCCCCACACGGGTCAGCCATCGAGGCCGCCCACTTGTGGAGCTCGTGAATAGAATGATCCATAAATGGGCCCAGAGAGAGGGGAGATTCTAAGAGAGGGGCGTCTATCTTCCCACGCCCATCTCTACGCCAACGCCCATTGATCCTCCCACGCCCACAGACGTGAATGGTGGCGCGTGGTTATGAAAAAAAAAGTGAAAATCGGTTTCGAGTAACTAACAGAATAGAGAACTAAAGGACACCCAATCCAGGCAGCTTTGGCTTCATACAACACTAACAAGCTCTCTACTGCTGCCTCACTTCGCCTGTTATAGTTAAAGAAAAATACGAAAATGCAAATAATAAGACTCAACTTTTGCATCTATTTCAAAGTTTATAATCTGCACCAATGTTCTTTATACCTGAACAGGGAATAAACTTTGAGATTGTAAATTCAAAACTTTCACGGATGAGGGTTTGGGAGATGCCACTACATTTCATCTTCTATCAACGGTGTAGGTACCTGTGTTGGTGTGGTACTTTTGATTGCGGTGCTATGCCTGTGTTGGTATAGGCTGTGTTGAGGGTAACAAGGTACCTGCTGATTGGTGTAGGTACCTGTGTTGGTGTGAGTACCTGTGCTGGTGTAGTTTACACTGTGTTGGTGTAGGTACCTGTGTTGGTGTGGGTACCTGTGTTGGTGTAAGGTACCTGTGTTAGTGTAAGAGTACCTGTGTTAGTGTAGGTACCTGTGTTGGTGTAAGTTCCTGTGGTGTAGTACCTGTGTTGGTGTATGTTGTACCTGTGTTGGTGTACATCCTGTTGGTGTAGGCACTTATTTGGTGTAGGTACTTTATGTTGTGTAGGTCTACCTTGTTGGTGTAGTGACCTGTGTTTGGTGTAGTATGTGTTGGTGTAGGTACTTTCTTGTTGTCAGTACCTGTGTTGGTGTAGTACCTGTGTTGGTGTAGGTACCTGTGTTGGTGTAGTACTTGTGTTGGTGTAGGTACTTGTGTAGGTACCTGTGTTGGTGTGAAGTACTTGTGTTGGTGAACCTGTGTTGTAGTACCTGTGTTGGTGTAGGTACTGTGTTGGTATGGAGTACCTGTGTTGGTGTAGTGTGTGTGTGGGTACTTGTGTTGGTGTAGGCCTGTGTTGGTGTAGTACCTGTGTTGGTGCTGAGTACCTGTGTTGGTGTGGTACCTGTGTTGTTGGTGTGATACTTGTGTTTGGTGTGGTACTTGTTGGTGTAGGTACTTGTGTTGGTGTAGGTACTTGTGTTGGTGTAGTACCTGTGTTGGTGTAGGAATACCTGTGTTGGTGCTGGGTACCTGTGTTGGTGTAGGTACCTGTGTTGGTGTAGGTACTCATTGGTGTAGTACCTGTGTTTAGTGTAGGTACTGTGTTGGTGTAGGTACCATGTTGGCTTAATACATTGAGTTGCAGGTGCTGTGTTGGTGTAAATTTATGTTGGTGTAGGTACCTGTGTTGGTGTGGTACTTTATGTTGGTGTACCTGTGTTGGTGTAGTACCTGTGTTGGTGTAGTACTGTGTGTGGTGTAGGTACTGTGTTGGTTTTCAGTACCTGTGTTGGGTGTAGTTGGTGTGTTACCTGTGTTGGTGTAGTACCTGTGTTGGGTGTAGGTACCTGTGTTGGTGTGGTACCTGTGTTGGTGTAGCTGTGTTGGTGTAGGTACTTGTGTTGGTGTAGGATTACTTATGTTGGTGTAGGTACCTGTTGGTGTAGTACCTTGTTGGTGTAGTACCTGTGTTGGTGTAGATGTGTGTTGGTGTAGGTACTTTTATGTTGGTGTAGGTACCTGTGTTGGTGTGAGTGCTTTATGTTGGTGTAGTACCTGTGTTGGATTGTGTACCAGTAGTACCTGTGTTGGTTCTGGAGTACCTGTGTTGGTGTAGGTACCTGTGTTGGTGTAAATTACCTGTGTTGGTGTGGAGTACTTGTGTTGTGTAGGTACCTGTGTTGGGTGTAGGTACTTTATGTTGGTGTAGGTACCTGTGTGGTGTAGTACCTGTGTTGGTGTAGGTACCTGTGTTGGTGTGGGTACTTGTGTTGGTGTAGTACCTGTGTTGGTGTAGTACTGTGCCTGGTGTATGGTTACTCCTTGTTGGTGTAGTACCTGTGTTGGTGTAGGTACCTGTGTTGAATTGTGAAGGTGCCTGTTGGTTGGTGTAGATTACCTGTGTTGGTGTAATTTTTCTGTGTTGTTGTAGAGTACTTTATGTTGGATTGTAGGTACTTTATGTTGGTTATAGTACCTGTGTTTGGTGTAGGTACCTGTGTTGGTGTAGTACCTGTGTTGG
The DNA here is from genome assembly GCF_018991925.1 of Homarus americanus. Taxonomy (NCBI): domain Eukaryota; kingdom Metazoa; phylum Arthropoda; class Malacostraca; order Decapoda; family Nephropidae; genus Homarus; species Homarus americanus. The sequence continues at coordinate 14,968 of NW_024717607.1, read as the reverse complement.
TGTAGTACCTGTGTGGTGTAGCTTACCTGTGTTGGTGTAGTACTTGTGTGTTGGTGTGGTACCTGTGTTGGTGCTAGGTACCTGTGTTGGTCAACCAATGCCTGTGTTGGTGTGAGTACCTGTGTTGGTGTAGGTACCTGTGTTGGTGTAGTACCTGTTGTTGAGTGTAAGTACCTGTGTTGGGTGTAGAGTACCTGTGTTGGTGTAGGTACTGTGTTGGTGTAGTACTTTTTGTTGGTGTGGTACCTGTGTTGGTGTAGGTACCTGTGTTGGTCATGATACTTGTGTTGGTGTAACTGATACCTGTGTTGGTGTAGGTACCTGTGTTAGATATATAGGTACCTGTGTTGGTGTAGGTGCCTGTGTTGGTAAATACTTGTGTTGGTGTAGGTACATGTGTTGGTGTATAGTACCTGTTGGTGTTGAAATACCTGTGTTGGGTATGCATACCTGTGTTGGTGTACCTGTGTTGGTGTAGTACCTGTGTTGGTGTAGTACCTGTGTTGTTGGTGTAGGTACCTGTGTTGGTGTAGGTACCTGTGTGTAAATACCTGTGTTGGTGTAGGTACCTGTGTTGGTGTTAGGTACCTGTGTTGATGTAGTACCTGTGTAGGTACCTGTGCTGGTGTAGTACCTGTGTGTAGTGTAGTGACACAGCCATCTAACGTAACGTGTCGTAATCTAGCAACCCAACCCTAACCAATTCTGTAATAGCGGATAACTGTAGAATTCTGTGAAGTTAATTAGGGCTGGTACATTTATATTATATTGGGTTTTAAGTAGCAAAACCCAATTGTCTGTTCTCCTTTTATTGAGGAACTGCTGTTGATACAATTTCAGAGTGTAAATCAACCGTAATTTTCAATATAAATGAGTGTTAAAAGAAGGACGGAGGCTATGTAAATAGCTCTGCTAAGTACGTCCTGACGATACGATAATTGAGTGAGGGTAAGTAACAATCTATGAGTAGTGACCCATCGAGGGAGAACGGAATAGGTACGTCGTCCTCCTCGAGGGAAGACGGAACCATCCACGATGGCTCAACAACGTCTTCCTCTAGTCAAGGATATCAAACTACTGCCCGCTTTTAGGTGGCCAGGGAGCCGGCTACTTTATGCCTTAACTCAGCATAATAGTGAGCAACTTCCCATGGCACACCTTATCACGTGCACTGAACGTGTCACCTCATAGCTAGTGGAAAGTTACAGGGGATGAATCAGTATATAAATCAAATGTAATTAACCCATTTACATAATCCTTCTGTTTATGAGAAACAGGGCCATTACAATCCAAATCCAACCCAACCTAAGCTAACCCAACCCGCTAACCCAACCCAAGCTAACCCAATCAAGCTAACCCAACGAAACCTTACTTAACTTAAACTTGTTCTAAACCAACCAGACAAGATATGGATGGAACTGAGGTGACATATTAAGAAAACCAATCAAACCAACCACAGGTGACAAATTCCTAAACCTGAGAGGTAACACATGACCTGACCTGACCTGACCTGACCTGACCTGACCTGACCTAACACCACATAATTCCCAGAGGTAAGCTGAGGTAGAGGGAAGATAATGCTACAAAACATGTCTCTCAGTGATGGATAAAGAGATAGAGGTTGACTTTTGAGATAGAGAGTGAGAGACAAGTGAGAGAACCTGAGGTAAAAATCTCCTCAAGACGTGAATAAATATCCAGGAGTTCTCTCTGCCAGAGTGGTCCATCATGCTGAACGTCAGAGCCACGACAAAGAAGGTTCCATCACCCTTCCCTCCTTCCGGGCCATGAACCAACCTTCTCTCCTACCGGGCCATGAACCAACCTTCCCTCCTACCGGGCCATGAACCAGCCTTCCCTCCTACCGGGCCATGAACCAACCTTTCTCCTACCGGGCCATGAACCAACCTTCCCTCCTACCGGGCCAAGAACCACCCTTCTCCTACCGGGCCATGAACCAACCTTCTCTCCTACCGGCCATGAACCAACCTTCTCTCCTACCGGGCCATGAACCAGCCTTCCCTCCTACCGGGCCATGAAACAACCTTCTTCCTACTGGCCATGAACCAGCCTTCCCTCCTACTCAGGCCATGAACCAACCTTCCCTCCTACCGGCCATGAACCAACTCCCTCCTACCGCCATGAACCAACCATCCCTCCTACCGGGCCATGAACCAACCTTCCCTCCTACCGGGCCATGAACCAACCTTCTTCCCTACTGCCATGAACCAACCTTTCTCTCCTACCGGGCCATGAACCACCCTTCTCCTACCGGGCCATGAACCAGCCTTCTCTCCTACCGGCCATGAACCAACCTTCCTCCTACCGGCCATGAACCAGTCTTCCTCCTACCGGCCATGAACCAACCTTTCTTCTCTCCACCGGGCCATGAACCAGTCTTCCTCCCTACCGGGCCATGAACCAACCTTTCTTCCTACCGGGCCATGAACCAGCCTTCCCTCCTACTGCCATGAACCAACCTACCTCCTACCGGGCCATGGAACCAACCTTCTCCTACCGGGCCATGAACCAACCTTCTCCTTACCGGGCCATGAACCAACCTTCTCCTACCGGCCATGAACCAACCTTTCTCTCCTACCGGGCCATGAACTAACCTTCTCTCTACCGGCCATGAACCAACTTTCTCCTACCGCCATGAACCAACCTTTCTCCTACCGGGCCATGAACCAACCTTTCTCTCCTACTGGCCATGAACCAACCTTCCTCCTAAGGCCATGAACTAACCTTCTCCTACCGGGCCATGAACCAGCCTTCCCTCCTACCGGCCATGAACCAGCCTTCCCTCCCTACCGGGCCATGAACCAACCTTCCCTCCTACCGGGCCATGAACCAACCTTCCCTCCCTACTGGCCACATGAACCAGCCTTCCTCCTACCGGCCATGAATCAACCTTCCTCCTACTGGCCATGAATCAACCTTCCCTCCTACCGGGCCATGAACCAACCTTCTCCTTGCACCGGGCCATGAACCAGCTCTTCCTCCTACCGGGCCATGAACCAGCCTTCTCCCTACCAGGCCATGAACCAACCTTTCTCATACCGGGCCATGAACCAGCCTTCTTCCTACCGGCCATGAACCAACCTTCTCCTACCGGCCATGAACCAGCTCTCCTTCCGAGAACCAGTCTTCCTCCTACCGGGTCATTTGAATCAACCTTCCTCCTACCGGGCCATGAACCAGCCTTCCTACCGGGCCATGAACCAACCTTCTCTCTTATCGGGCCATGAACCAGCCTTCCTTCCTACCGGGCCATGAACCACCTTCTCTCCTACGGCATGACAGCCTTCTCCTACCGGGCCATGAACCACCTTCCCTCCTACCGGCCATGAATCAACCTTCCTCCTACCGGCCATGAACCAACCTTCTCTCCTACTGGCCATGAACCAGCCTCCCTCCTACCGCTATGGACCAGCCTTCCTTCCTACTGGGCAATGAACCAGGTGGTGGGCTACTGGTGAGGTATGGCTGCAAGGGTAGGGAGGTTGTGGCTACTGGTGAGGTATGGCTGCAAGGGTAGGGAGGTGGTGTGGCTACTGGTGAGGTATGGCTGCAAGGGTAGGGAGGTGATGGTGTGGGGCTACTGAGGTATGGCTGCAAGGGTAGGGAGGTGGGTACACTGGTGAGGTATGGCCAAAGTAGGGAGGTGGTGGCTACTGTTGAGGTATATTGCAAGGTGGGGAGGTGTGTGCTGTGGGGAGGGAGGAAGGAGGAATGATGTGTGGAGGAAGAGAGGAGGGAAGAGGGAGGAGGAAAGGAAGAGGAGGGAGAGGAGAAGAATGGAAGGCAAGAGGAGGGGAGAGGGACAAGGTGGTATAAAGGGAGGAAGAGAAAGAAAGACGAGAGGGGAGGAGGGGGTGGGGAATTGTGGGATAAGAGGGAAGGGGGGAAATAAAGAGAGGAAGAGTGGATAGAGAGGTCAAGGAGAATGGCGGAGAGAAAAAAGAAGGAGGGGGGGGAGGAGGAGAAAAGAGAAGGTGAAAAATAAAGGAAAAGGGGAGAGGGGGAAGATGGAGACATGAAGGAAGGAAGGAGGAGAGGAGAGGAGGAGAGAAAGAGAGTTGGGGGGGAGAGAGGGAGATGGAGAAGAAGGAGAAAGAGGGAGAGTAACTAAACATGAACAGATATGGTCGGTCGACCCTCTGGCCTCTTAAGCCTTCTTTGCAGTATTTATCTCGGGGTCTTTGATGATGACTCTCTCTCTCTCTCTTCAACCACGGCGGAGGATGTGATCCGCTTCTCCTTCTCCTCCATCCTTCCTCACTCTCTCCCCTTCCTTCACGACCTCCCTCCCTTCCTTCCACGACCTCCCTCCCCCTTCCTTCACGACCTCCCCCTCCCTCCTTCACGACTCCTCCCTTCCTTCTCACGACCTCCCTCCTCCTTCACGACCCCCTCCTCTCCTTCACGACCTCCTCCCTCCTTCACGGCCTCCTCCTTTCATACGACCTCCCCTCCCTCCTTCACGACCTCCTCCCCTCCTTCACGACCTCCCTCCCCTCCTTCACGACTCCTCCCCCCCTCCTTCACGACCTCCTCCTCCCCTCCTTCACGACTCCTCCTCCTCCTTCACCTCCCCCCCTCCCCCTCCTCCTTCACGACCTCCTCCTCCCTCCTTCACGACCTCCCTCCCTCCTTCACGACCTCCCTCCCTCCTTCGCCATCTCTCCTCCCTCCTTCACGACCTCCTTCACGACCTCCTCCCTCCTTCACGACCTCCTCCTTCACGACCTCCTCCCCCTCCTTCTGCCGACCTCCCCCCTCTCCTCCTTCACGACCTCCCCTCCCCCTCCTTCACGACCTCCCCTCCCCCCTCCTTCACCCCGCTTCCTTCATGCCTCCCCCTCCTCCTTCACGACCTCCCTCCTTCACGACCTCCCTCCCCCTCCTTCCACGACCTCCCTCCCCTTCCTTCACGACCTCCCCCTCCCCTTCCTTCACGACCTCCCTCTCCTCCTTCACGACCTCCCCCTTCCTTCACGACCTCCCTCCTCCTTCACGACTCCTCCCCCTTCCTTCACGACCTCCCCCTCCTCCTCTTTCACGACCCCCTCCTCTCCTCTTGACCTCCCTCCTCCTTCTTCACGACCTCCCCCTCCTCCTCACGACCTCCCTCCCTCCCCTTCACGACTCCTCCCTCCTTCACGACCTCCTCCTCCCTCCTTCACGACCTCCTCCTCCTTCACGACCTCCCCCTCCCCTACTTCAGACCTCCTCCTCCTTCACGACCTCCTCCCTCCTTCACGACCTCCCCCTCCCCTCCTTCACGACCTCCTCCTCCTTCACGACCTCCTCCCCTCCTTCCACGACCTCCACCTCACGACCTCCACCTCCCTCCTTCTCACGACTCCTCCCTCCCCCTACTTCACGACCTCCCTCCTCCTTCACGACTCCTCCTCCCTCCTCCTCCTCTTCTTCCGACCTCCCCCTCCCTCCTCCTTCCACGACCTCCCCTCCCCCTCCTTCTTCACGACCTCCCCTCCTTCACGACCTCCCCCTCCTTCCCCGACCTCCCCTCTCCTTCCCGACTCCCCCTCCCTTCCTTCACGACCTCCCTCTCCCCTCCTTCGACCTCCCCTCCCTCTTCGACCTCCCCTCCCTTCCTTCGACCTCCCCCTCCCTCCTTCGACCTCCCCTCCCCTTCCTTCGACCTCCCCTCCCCTTCCTTCGACCTCCCCCCTCCTTCCTTCACGACCTCCCCTCCCGTCCTTCGACCTCCCCCTCCCCTCCTTCATCTCCCCTCCCCTTCCTTCGACCTCCCCCCCTCCCTTCCTTCACGGCCTCCCCCTCCCCTTCCTTCAGACCTCCCCTCCTCCTTCACGACGCCTCCCCCTCCCCCTTCCTACGACCTCCCCCTCCCCCTTCGACCTCCTCCTTCCGACCTCCCCTCCCTCCTTACGACCTCCCCCTCCCTTACGCCCCTCCCCTCCCTTCCTTCCGACCTCCCCTCCCTTCCTTCGACCTCCCCTCCCCTCCTTCGACCTCCTCCTCCCTCCTTCGACCTCCCCTCCCTCCTTCGACCTCCCCCTCCCCTTCCTTCGACCTCCCCCTCCTTCCTTCGACCTCCCCTCCCCTCCTTCACGACCTCCCCTCCCCTCCTTCAAACCTCCCCCTCCCTCCTTCAACCTCCCTCCCCTCCCTTCCACAGCCTCCCCTCCCTCCTTCACGACCTACCTCCCCTCCTTGGCCTCCCCCTCCCCTCCTTCCTCCCCTCCCCTCCTTCACGACCCTCCCCTCCCCCTTCCCCTGACCTCCCCTCCCCTCCTTCACGACCTCCCCTCCCCTCCTTCACGACCTCCCCCTCCCCTTCACGACCTCCCCTCCCCTCCTTCACGACCTCCCCTCCCCTCCTTCGACCTCCCCTCCCCTCCTTCCGGCCTCCTCCCCTCCCCGCCTCCCCTCCCTTCTGGGCTTCCCTCCCCTCCTTCACGACCTCCCCCTCCCCTTCCTTCGACCTCCCCCTCCCCTTCCTTCGACTCCCCCTCCCTACTTCGACCTCCCCTCCCCTCCTTCGCTCCCCCTCCCCTTCCTTCAGCCTCCCCCTCCCCTCCTTCGGCCTCCCTCCTTCGACCTCCCCTCCCCTCCTTCAACCTCCCCCCTCCCTTCCCGCCCCTCCCCTCCCCTTCCTTGACCTCCCCCCTCCCTTCCTTCGCCTCTTACCCTCCCCTCCTTCGGCCTCCTCCCCTCCCCTCCTTCACGACCTCCCCTCCCCTCCTTCACGGCCTCCCCTCCCTTCCTTCATCCCCTCCTTCCTTCGGCCTCCCCCTCCCCTCCTTCACGACCTCCCCTCCCCTCCTTGACCTCCCTCCCCTCCTTCGACCTCCCCCCTCCCCTCCTTCGGCCTCCCTCCCTCCTTCCTGACCTCCCCTCCCCTCCTTCGACCTCCCCTCCCCTCCTTACGACCTCCCCCCTCCCCTCCCTTCCGACCTCCCCTCCCCTACTTCACGCCTCCCCTCCCCTCATTCGGCCTCCCCTCCTCCTTCGGCCTCCCCCTCCCCTCCTTCACGACCTCCCCTCCCCTCCTTCGACCTCCCCTCCCCCTCCTTGACCTCCCCTCCCCTCCTTCGACCTCCCCCTCCCCTCCTTCCGGCCTCCCCCTCCCCTCCTTAAACCTACCCCTCCCCTCCTTCGACCTCCCCTCCCCTCCTTCACGACCTCACCTCCCTCCTTGACCTCCCCTCCCCTCATTCCGGCCTCCCCCTCCTCCTTCGGCCTACCCCTCCCCTCATTCCCTACCCTCCCCTCCTTCGACCTCCCCTCCCCTCCTTCGACCTCCCCCTCCCCTCCTTCGACCTCCCCTCCCCTCCTTCGACCTCCCCCCCTCCTCCTTCGGCCCCCCTCCCTCCTTCACGGACCCCCGCTTCTCCTTCTTGGTTTACCATACATCACATGGCACCTGTGTTGGGCACTGTGCTCATAGATCTGGTCCCTGGCCTCAGATACTGGACATGGACACAGTGGCCTGAACATGGACACAGTGGCCACAGACATGAACACAGTGGACAGACATGGACAGTGACCACCAGATTTAAACAGTGGCCAACCTTCTGTGAGTGTTGAAAAAATAGGTGTGGTGAAGGTGGATATAGCCACATGATATCTGGAATACATTACACCGTTCATTAGTAGGTCTCTCTCTCTCTCTCTCTCTCTCTCTCTCTCTCTCTCTCTCTCTCTCTCTCTCTCTCTCTCTCTCTCTCTCTCTCTCTCTCTCTCTCTCCTTGATAACTTTCTGTACGTTGCTTTCTTTTTCCCTCTTTTTGCTTCCTTTATCCATCTTCTTATCTCTTTCTCTTCCTTTCTTTCCATCTCACTTACTCTTTCGACTTTTCTTTTCTCTCTTTCGTATCTTCATTTCCTATCCCCCTTTCTCTTTCACCCCTACTCCTCTTCCTCTTTATCCTCCTCTTGTCCATCTCTTCTCTCTTTCATCTCTTCCTCTTTCTCCTCTCCTGGTACTACTGACGCCAGCAGAGGTGGGAATGCAGTGAGTGAGTCAGTGAGGGGAGGAAGGAAGATAGGAAGGAAGGAATGCAGTGAGTGGTGAGCGAGTCAGTGAGGGAGGAGGAAGAGAATGAGGAAGAAATGCAGTGGTGGTGGTGAGTGAGTCAGTGAGGAGGAAGGAAGGAATGCAGTGGTGGGCAGGTGAGTGAGGTGAGAACGAGTCTTGGTGGTGGTATATTGTTGGTTAAGACGGGAGGGTGAGGCAGACAGTGTTTACAGAGGATTCAGGTTGTGGGTATGCAGAATAGAGTCGACCTGGACACCCAAGATCCCAGCTACTGTATGTGTGGTGATGTGGTGTGATGTAGTGTGTGGTGGTGTGGTGTGTGGATTAGTGGTATGGTGGTGTGGTGTAAATGGTGTGGTATAGTGTGGTATGGTAGTGTGGTGTAGTAGTGGTGTGGTAGTGTGGTGTTATGGTGTTGTAGTGTAGTATGTGGTGTGGTGTGGGAGTGGTAGTGTGATGTAGTGGTATTGTGAGTGTAGTATGTGGTGTGTGGTGTAGTGTGGAGTGGTGTGGTAGTGTGGTGTGTGTTGTGGTACGGTTAGTGTGGTGTGGTGGTGTGCAGTGGTGTAGTGTTGTGGTGCTCTGGTGTGTGTAGTGGTGGTGTGGTAAGTGGTGGTGCAGTGTAGCGTGGTCATCACCACACTATACTGTCACCGACCAGCTGTGTGTTTCTATCAAGCAAAAACAGGTATAAAATTGGTGTTGGACTAATGAAGGAGACCAGGGGCAGAGCAGGGGGGGCTGGAGTGGGGGCAGGCAGGGTGGTGGGGCATCTTGAACCAGTGAGCGACGACTGGCTAATGAAGTGTGTGAGTGAGTAGGTGTGTTTGAGTGCGTGTGTGAGGCGTGAGTAGTGTTTGAGTGCATGTGTGGGCGTGAGTGTGTGTGTGTGAGTAGAGGTAGTGAGAGAGAGAGAGTAATATGTGTGTCTGGACGTCTGTGAGTATATGTCTTTGAGTGTATGTGTGTGTATGCAAGTGTGTGTATTTGTATGTATATGTGAGGAGTGTGTGTGTGTGTGTGTGTGTGTGTGTGTGCAATGGCGCACGTGTCCCCAGGTCATCACTCCTCTTCATTACCCGCCGTCATTACCATCACCCAACCACCACTTGTCACTCTCTCATTCCTTTGTTGGACACACTCACGAGGGCACAAGACACTCACGAGGGCACAAGACACTCACGAGGTCACAAGACACTCACGAGGTCACAAGACACTCACGAGGTCTAAGACACTCTAAAACACTCACGGGTCACAAGACACTCACGGTCTCAAGACACTCACGGTCACAAGACACTCACGAGGGCACAAGACACTCACGAGATCTGGGAGCACTCACGAGGTCAAAGACACTCACGGGCACGACACTCACGAGATCTGGACACTCGAACACTCACGGGGCACAAGACACTCACGAGGTCTCAAACACTCACGAGGTCTCAAGACACTCAGAGGCACAAGACACTCACGAGATCAAGACCTCACAAGACACTCACGAGGTCTGGAACACTCACGGTCACAAGACACTGGTCAACCTCACAGGGCACAAGACACTCACGAGATCACAAGACCTCACGAGGTCAAGACACTCACGAGGTCTGGGAACTCACGAGGTCACAAGACACTCACGAGGTCACAAGACACTCACGAGGTCACAAGACACTCACGAGGTCTGAAGACACTCACGAGGGCACAAGACACTCACGAGGTCTAGGAACCTCACGAGGTCACAAGACACTCACGAGGGCACAAGAACCTCCCTCGTCGGCACAACACAAGTGGCAAAAACGTTTCATATGATATATTATTTTTGTTTTATCTTGGAAGATCAACATTAGCCAGAAGAGAGCAAATGTCGACCCTAAAGTATTGCAAGATCAACACAAGCTAAGAGACTGTGTGTGTGATGTATAGCTGAGGAGATAAATGTGTTTCTATAATGTGTTTCTGCTTGATGTGTTACAGAAGACGTGGGGGGACTTTTGGAATGTATAATTCTTACGAGGGAAGAGTGTGTGTGGGAGGTTGCTTTTATGAGGTGTTTGTGTGTAGGAGAGAGAGAGAGAGAGAGAGAGATCATTAAGCATCATAACACCTCAACACACACACACACACAACTTCAGGTGAGCGGATGGGCAGTATCGCTTCACCTGCTGCAACATCATCCTCCTGACGACCCAGTCTCCTCCTTTCAGTTCCCGCCAATTAGTTCAGTTTTGCCTCAGGTGGTGAAAAATGCCTCCCCTGTGTGCATTGACCAGCGTGTGTGTGTGTGTGTTTTATACAGTCTACTATTACAATAACAACATTTAGTAATTTGGAAAGCAGGTATCAATTAGAGATATAGGGTGTGTGTTATAGGATTATACGTGCGTGTGTGTGTGTGTGTGTGTGTGTGTGTGTGTGTGTGTGTGTGTGTGTGTGTGTGTGTGTGTGTGTGTGTGTGTGTGTGTGTGTGTGTGTGTGCGTGGTGTGTGTTCGTGTGCGTGTGTTTATAGTGAAATATTTAAGTTGAGTTAGGTTAAGGTTTATAGGTTAGGTTAGGTTAGTTTAGGTTAGGTTGGGTTAGGTTAGGTTAAGGTTAGGTTAGGTTAAGGTTTATAGGGACTGGGTTAATGTTTACTATAAAAGTTAAGAGTAATGGATCATAGTGGTTTATATTATTAGGTTTGGTACGGTGGAATATTACTACCACTATCCCCACTACTATTACTACTACTACTACTACTACTAATCACCACCATCAACTATAACCACTACCTACCTACCTACTGTACCATGACCATAACATATAACAACCATCACTACTTACCCACCACCATCACCACCTACCCACCACCACTACACACACACCACCACACACCACCTACCACCATCACACCACCTACCACCACCATCATCACCACCACCATCACACCACACCACCATCACCACCTACCACCACCATCACCACCTACCACCACCATCACCCACCACCACCACCATCACCTACCATCTACCATCACCCACCACCCTATCAAGCAGGTTAACACAAAGACCGGTCAAGTACAATACAGACGTTCAGCTATGTGTCTAATACTTTTATGAAGAATGGGGTGGGAGGGAGGAGAGAGATGGGGAGATATAGAAAGGAAGGGGAGATGGGGAATGAGGAAGATGAGAGGGAACGAGAGAGAGATGGTGAGATACGGAAAGGAAGGAGGAGGGGGAGAAGAGGAGAGGAGAGAGGGGGAGGAGAGAGAAAGGGGATGAAAGAATAAGCTACAGTAGAACCTGAACAAATATACCTGTACTTACCACCACTGTTGTCAATACTACCAACACTTACATCCTTACAGTAACCGTGACAACACTACACCCCTGGACAGAGAGACCCACCAAGCTTCCCTCACTAAACGCTGCTTATGCCTACACGTTTTAGTCATCTATGGTTATCAAAACACTCCTGAAGTTCTGCCGGGGTAAAGTCCAGGTATATGACCCCATAGAGTTTGCCAACCTAGGTATTGTTAATTGACCTTTAGCATATAAAATAAATAACTATTAGTATTATAGACATTCATACATACCGTATATTGTCTGTCTGTCTGTCTGTTACACACACACACACACACACACACACACACAGAGCAGAACCTGGTACAAATTCCACTGAAATGGCCGGGTATTGAAAACTGTACAACCATGAGATGCGGTGGGGTGGGGGTTGGGTGCACTTGACCCCTCCTTACTCCCTACTCCCAGCCCCACCCTCATCCTCTCTCAACCATATTCCTCCCACCCACCTTCAAACAGTCCTCCCCTTTGTCCTCCCTATCCCATCCTCCCCACCTAACTCTACCCTCCCTCTCCAACTACCCCTTCAAAACGACTCCCTCTTCTCCCATCCCCTTCCTCCTCTCTCGGTCTTCCACTATCTCCCTCCATCTCTCTCCCACCTCCCCTTCCTCCTCTCTCGGTCTTCCACTACCTCCTCCCATCTCTCTCCCACCGTCCCCTTCCTCCTCTCTCGGTCTTCACTACCTCCCTCCCTCTCCTCTCCCACCGTCCCCTTCCTCTCTCTCGGTCTTCTACCTCCCCTCCCATCTCTCTCCCACCGTCCCCTTCCTCCTCTCTCGGTCTTCCCTCACTCCTCATCTCACCGTCCCCCTTCCACCACTATTGAAAACCAGTATGCCATAGTCAGAGGGACATAAAGCCTCCCAAGTTACAGTATAGTGGTTTATGAACTTTTTGGCAGCAGTTTTGGCGAGAATTGAGACTCTGACCCGGCAACAGCCATTTTGGAAAGGAAACGATTTTTTTTTCCGACCACGAACGATTTCTGCAAATTTCTCCAATAAGATTTTTTGTTTGTTGCAGTGAGTTTGGTGTGTGTGTGTGTGTGTGTGTGGGTGTGTGTGTGTGTGTGTGTTGTTTGGTGTGTGTGTGTGTGTGTGTGTGTGTGTGTGTGTGTGTGTGTGTGTGTTGTACCTGGCGGGTTAAAATGATGCATGATTATTGATCGTAACAGTCCAGCTAAAATGACAGTACAAAAAGAATGATTATATTTATTTTGATCTACGATACCTACACACACACACACTATATATATATATATATATATATATATATATATATATATATATATATATATATATATATATATATATATATATATATATATATATTCAGACAATCCTCAAATTGGCTATTACCGCGCTCTACCCCAGTATCACCGCTGAGCCACAGAGGCACCAGTTCTCCTTGTTACTGAAAATACCGACACTTGCTGGCTGCTTAATACTGTAACGACCTCCACACCGTAGTGCCATGGTGACTCCCACACCGTAGTGATGGTGACTCCCACACCCTAGTGCCATGGTGACTCCCACACCTTATGCCATGGTGACTCCCACCCTAATGCCATGGTGACTCCACCTATCACTAGTGGCACCTCACAGCCAGGCACCCCGCTCCCCCCTCAGAGCCAGGCATCTCCTCCCCCCACAACCAGGTGCCCTCACAGCCAGGCACCAGGCACCTCTCGCCAGGCACCCTCACAGCCAGGCACCAGGCACCCTCACAGCCAGGCACCCTCCCACAGCCAGGCACCCTCACAGCCAGGCACCAGGCACCCTCACAGCCAGGTACCCTCAGGCCAGGCACCCTCACAGCCAGGCACCCTCACAGCCAGGCACCCTCACAGCCAGGCACCCTCACAGCCAGGCACCCTCACAGCCAGGCACCAGGCACCCTCACAGCCAGGCACCCCTCACAGCCAGGCACCAGGCACCCCTCACATGGGCTATGTTCATACTCACTATAACATGGAGGAATATTTCAGTTTACAAAAGATTTATAGAGGCTGAGGATCGCTAGCGACGCAAACACATACCACTCACCCCTACGCCTGTAATCCGTGGTACAACGTTGTCCCATCCACCTGCATCGTGGTACAAGAGCTATATTTTGTTCATCCATCATATTACGTGGTACAAGACCTATATTTTGGTTCCATCCATCTATATTACATTGTTAAAGAGCTATATTGTTCCATCTATATTACATAGTTCAAAAACTATATTTTATTCCATCCTTCTGTTTGACGTGGTACAACAGGTACTGAACAAGTTTTTAACACACCTGTCTGACACCTGTATTACCTAAGAACACACCTGAACTAAGGCCACCTGTCTACCTTTATTGCCAAAGATTGTCCCCCGTGTTGGGTAGACTGACTTTTACTTAATACCTGGTGTGTGGTATCAGGTGTATGGTATCAGGTGTGTGGTGTCAGGTGTGTGGTGTCAGGTGTTGGTGTCAATTTAGCGGTATCAATTGTGTGATGTCAGGTGTGTGGTGTCAGGTGTATGGTGTAGATGCTTGGTGTCAGGTGGTGTGGAATCAAGTAACAGGTTGGAGTTACACAGTCATCCCAACAGATCCCAGGAGATAAATACGTTAAGCACATCCCAGCAGATCCTAAAGGGTCCTACACAGCTTCCTGCACACCTCAACAGATTCAAGGAGATTATGACTCTACAACATCATATATTCTAGGAGGTCTTACAGAGCGTCAGCACATTCCAGGAAGTCCTACAGAGCCATCAACACATCCCAAGAGATCTTACAGATTCCAGTACATCGCAAAAGATCCCAGGAGGTTCTAAAGAGTCTCCAAAACAACCCAGCAGATCCCAGGAGGTCCCAGCACACCCTAGCAGGTTATCACTGGCACCACTCCGCCATTTATTGCTGACAGAACCAACCACACACTTGAGTTTCCAGGCAATACACTTCACCTCTCTCGAGTAATTACTGGCCCACTAACCATGTACCACCACCACTACCCCTGTACCACCACCACTACCCCTGTACCACCACCACTACCACTGTCCACCACCACCACTACCCTGTACCACCACCACTACCACTGTACCCACCACCACTACACTGTACCACCACCACTACCACTGTGCCACCACCACAACCACTGCCACCACCACTACCCCTGTACCACCACTACCCCTGTACCACCACCACTACCCTGTACCACCACCACTACCTGTACCACCACCACCACTACCCCTGTACCACCACCACCACTACCCCTGTACCACCACCACTACCCCTGTACCTGCCTCCCTGTACCACCACACTACCCCTGTACCACCACCACTACCACTACCACGACCACTGCACCACCACTACCACTGTACCACACACACCTGTACACCACACTCCTGTACCACCATCACTAGCACTGTACCACCACTACACTGTACCACCATGCTACCACTGTTCCACCACCACTACCCCAGTACCACCACCACTACCCTGTACCCACCACTACCACTGTACCACCACCACTACCCCTGTACCAACCACCACTACCACTGTAACCACCCTACCCCCCCCCCCCCCCCCCCCCCCCCCCCCCCCCGCACTGTGCCTCTC
>NW_024717606.1:0-29530 GCF_018991925.1 Homarus americanus | reverse complement strand
ACACAGGTATAAACACACACCTGGTACTTCACACACACAGGTATAAACACACACCTGGTACTCTCTCACACAAGGTATAAACACACGCCTGGTACTCTCACACACAGGTATAAACACACACCTGGTACTCTCACACACAGGTATAAACACACACCTGGTATCTCTCACACACAGGTATAAACACACACCTGGTACTCTCACACAGGTATAAACACACACCTGGTACTCTCACACAGGTATAAACACACACCTGGTACTTCTCACACAGGTATAAACACACACCTGGTACTCTCACAGGTATAAACACACCTGGTACTCTCACACAGGTATAAACACACACCTGGTACTCTCTCACACAGGTATAAACACACACCTGGTACTCTCTCACACAGGTATAAACACACACCTGGTACTCTCTGGTATAAACACACACCGGTACTCTCTCTCACACAGGTATAAACACACCTGGTACTCTCTCACACAGGTATAAACACACACCTGGTACTCTCTCACACACAGGTATAAACACACACCTGGTACTCTCTCACACAGGTATAAACACACACCTGGTACTCTCACACACAGGTATAAACACACCTGGTACTCTCACACAGGTATAAAACACACACCTGGTACTCTCTCACAGGTATAAACACACCTGGTACTCTCTCTCACACAGGTATAAACACACACCTGGTACTCTCTCACACAGGTATAAACACACACCTGGTACTCTCTCACACAGGTATAAACACACACCTGGTACCTCACACACAGTATAACACACCGGTACTCTCTCACACAGGTATAACACACACCTGGTACTCTCTCACACAGGTATAAACACACACCTGGTACTCTCACACACACACCTGGTACCACACACAGGTATAAACACACACCTGTACCTCTCACACAGGTATAAACACACCTGGTACTCTCTCTCACACAGGTATAAACACACACCTGGTACTCCACACACAGGTATAAACACACACCTGGTATCTCTCTCACAGGTATAAACACACACCACTCTCTCACACAGGTATAAACACACACCTGGTACTCTCACACAGGAACACACACCTGGTACTCTCACAGGTATAAACACACACCTGGTACTCTCTCACACAGGTATAAACACACACCTGGTACTCTCTCACACAGAAGTAAACACACACCTGGTACTCTCTCACACAGGTATAAACACACACCTGGTACTCTCACACAGGTATAAACACACCTGGTACTCTCTCACACAGGTATAAACACACTGGTACTCTCTCACACAGGTATAAACACACACCTGGTACTCTCTCACAGGTATAAACACACACCTGGTACTCTCTCACACAGGTATAAACACACACCTGGTACTCTCACACAGGTATAAACACACACCTGGTACTCTCTCACACAGGTATAAACACACACCTGCCTCTCACAGGTATAAACACACACCTGGTACTCTCTCACACAGGTATAAACACACACCTGGTACTCTCTCTCACACAGGTATAAACACACACCTGGTACTCTCTCACACAGGTATAAACACACACCTGGTACTCTCTCACAGGTATAAACACACACCTGGTACTCTCACACACAGGTATAAACACACACCTGGTACTCTCTCTCACACAGGTATAAACACACACCCTGGTACTCTCTCACACAGGTATAAACACACCAGGTACTCTCTCACAGGTATAAACACACACCTGGTACTCTCTCTCACACAGGTATAAACACACCTGGTACTCTCACACAGGTATAAACACACCTGGTACTCTCTCACACAGGTATAATAAACACACCTGGTACTCTCTCACACAGGTATAATACACACACCAGGTACTCTCTCACACAGGTATAATAAACACCGCCAGGTACTCTCTAGGTATAAACACATAGGTACTCTCCACACAGGTATAATAAACACACACAGTATCTCTCACACAGGTATAAAAACACACCTAGGTACTCTCTCACACAGGTATAATAAACACACACCTGGTACTCTCACACAGGTATAATAAACACACACCAGGTACTCTCAAACCCGGTACTCTCACAGGTATACACACACCTGGTACTCTCTCACACAGGTATAAAACACACACCAGTACTCTCTCACACAGGTATAATAAACACACACCTGGTACTCTCACCGGTATAAACACACACCTGGTACTCTCTCACAGTATAAACACACCAGGTACTCTCTCACACACAGGTGATTAAACACACACCAGTACTCTCACACAGGTATAATAAACACACACCAGGTACTCTCTCCCCAGGTATAATAAACACACACCAGGTACTCTCTCCACACAGGTATAATAAACACACGCCAGGTACTCTCTCACACAGGTATAATAACACACACCAGGTACTCTCTCCACACAGGTATAAACACACACCTGGTACTCTCTCTCACACAGGTATAAACACACACCTGGTACTCTCAACAGAGAACACACACCTGGTACTCACACACAGGCATAAACACACACCTGGTACTCACACACACAGGTATAAACACACACCTGGTACTCACACACAGGTATAAACACACACCTGGTAATTTCACACAGGTATAAACACACACCTGGTACTACACACAGTATAAACACACACCTATACTCACACATATAAACACACACCTGGTACTACACAGGTATATAAACACACACCTGGTACTCACACACAGGTATAAACACACACCTGGTACTCTCACACAGGTATAAACACACACCTGGTACTCTCACACAGGTATAAACACACACCTGCACTCACACAGGTATAAACACACACCCACACAGGTATAAACACACACCTGGTAATTTCACACAGGTATAAACACACACCTGTAATTTCCCACACAGGTATAAAACACAACGGGTACTCTGCACAGGTATAAACACACACCTGGTACTCTCACACAGGTATAAACACACACCTGGTACTCACACACACAGGTATATACACACACTGGTATCTCTCACACAGGTATAAACACACACCTGGTACTCTCACAGGTATAAACACACACCTGGTACTCTCTCACAGGTATAAACACACACCTGGTACCTCTCACACAGGTATAAACACACACCTGGTACTTCACACAGGTATATATAAACACACACTAATCACACAGGCACACACCTGGTACTCTCACACAGGTATAAACACACACCTGGTACTCACACACAGGTATAAGCACACACCTGGTACTACACACAGGTATAAACACACACCTGGTACTCTCACAGGTATAAACACACCTGGTACTCACACACAGGTATAAACACACCTGGTACTCTCACAGGTATAAACACACACACCTGGTACTTACAGGTATAAACACACCTGGTACTCTCACACAGGTATAAGCACACCTGGTACTCACACACAGGAATAAACACACACCTGGTACTTCACACACAGGTATAAACACACACCTGTTACTCACACACAGGTAGAGTAAACACACACCTGGTACTCACACACAGGTATAAACACACCTGGTACTCACACACAGGTAGTAAACACACACCTGGTACCTCACACAGGTATAAACACACCTGGTACTCACACACAGGCATAAACACACACCTGGCAATTTCTCACACAGGTATAAACACACACCTGGTACTCACACAGAGAACACACATGGTACTCACACACAGGTATAAACACACACCTGGTACTACACACACAGGCATAAACACACACCTGGTACTCTCACAGGTATAAACACACACCTGGTACTCTCACAGGTATAAACACACACCTGGTACTCTCAGGTATAAACACACACCTGGTACCACATGTATAAGCACACACCTGGTACCACACACAGGTATAAACACACACACCTGGTACTCACACACAGGTATAAACACACACCTGGTACTCACACACAGGTATAAACACACACCTGGTACTCACACACAGAAGTAAACACACACCTGGTACTCTCACACAGGTATAAGCACACACCTGGTACTCACACACAGGTATAAACACACACCTGGTACTTTCACACAGGTATAAACACACCTGGTACTACACACAGTAAACACACACCTGGTACTCACACACAGGTATAAACACACACACCTGGTACTCACACAGGTAGGGGGCACACACCTGGTAATTTCACAGGTATACACACACCTGGTACTCACACACAGGTATAAACACACACCTGGTACTGGCCATTGTATAAACACACACCATACTCACACACAGGTATAAACACACACCTGGTACTCACACACAGGGTATAAACACACACCTGGTACTCACACACAGGTTATAAACACATCCAGCACTGCCACTGCAAGTATAAACACACACATGGTACTCACACAGGTAGCAGCACACACCTGGTACTCACACACAGGTATAAACACACACCTGGTACACACAGGTATAAACACACACCCCAGCTCACATACAGGTATAAGCACACACCTGTACTTCTGTGCACATGAGAGAGTTCACACCTGGTACCACACACACAGGTATAAGCACACACCTGGTACTCTCACACAGGTATAAACACACACCTGGTACTCTCACACACAGGTCTAAACACACACCTGGTACTCACACACAGGTATAAACACACACCTGGTACCACACACAGGTAGTAAACACACCTGGTACCTCACACACAGGTATAAACACACACCTGGTACCTCACACACAGGTATACACACACCTGGTACTCTCACACACAGGAGAACACACACCTGGTACCACACACAGGTATAAACACACACCTACCACACACAGAGTAAACACACACACCTGGTACTCACACACAGGTATAAACACACACCTGGTAATCACTCACACACAGGAGTAAACACACACCTGGTACCCACACACAGGTATAAACACACACCTGGTACTCACACACACAGAGAACACACACACCTGGTACTCACACACAGGTATAAGCACACACCTGGTACTCTCACACCAGGTAGTAAACACACACCTGGTACTACACACAGTATAAACACACACCTGGTACTCACACACAGGTAGAGCAACACACGCCTGGTAATTTCACACAGGTATAAGCACACACCTGGTACTCTCACACAGGTATAAACATACACCTGCACCTTGGCCACATGGTGCTAAACACACTGGTACCACACACAGGCAACACACGCCTGGTACTCTCTCACACAGGTAGCAACACACACCTGGTACTCACACACAGGTATATAAACACACACCTGGTACTACACACAGGTATAAACACACACCTGGTACTCTCTCTCACAGGTATAAACACACGCCTGGTACTCTCATTAATATTGGTAAGATAAAGACACACCTGCTCACATTACAGTATAAACACACACACACACCTGGTACTCACACACAGAGCAACACACACCTGGTACTCACACACAGGTATACAAACACACACCTGGTACTCACACACACAGGTAGTAACACACACACCTGGTACTCTCACACAGGTATAAACACACACCTGGTACTCACACACAGGTATAAACACACGCCTGGTACTCTCTCACACAGGTATAAACACACACCTGGTACTCACACATTGCAGAGTAAACACACGCCTGCACTCACACACAGGTATAAAACACACAACTGGTACTCACACACAGGTAGCAACACACACCTGGCACTCCACACACATAAACACACCTGGTACCTTGCCACTACTAGGAGTAAATCACCACCTGGTACTCACCACAGGTATAAATTCACACACCTACATATATTGCAGAGAACACACGCCTGGTACTACACACAGTATAAACACACACCTGGTACTCACACACAGGTATAAACACACACCTGGTACTCTCTCACACACAGGTATAAACACACTCAGTACTTTCACACAGGATAAACACACCTGGTATCACATAAACACACACCTGGTACTCTCACACAGGTATAAACACACACCTGGTACTCACACAGGTATAAACACACACCTGGTACTCTCTCACACAGGTATAAACACACACCTGGTACTCTTCACACACACAGGTAGTAAACACACACCTGGTACTCTCACACACAGGTATAAACACACACCTGGTACTCTCTCACACAGGTATAAACACACACCTGGTAATTTCTCACACACAGGTATAAAACACACCTGGCAATTCTCACACACAGGTATAAACACACACCTGGTAATTTCTCACACAGGTATAAACACACCTGGTACTCTCACACACAGGTATACACACCTGGTACTTTCTCGTACACAGGGATAAACACACACCTGGTACTTTCTCACACAGGTATAAACACACACCTGGTACTCTCACACAGGTATAAACACACACCTGGTACTCACACACAGGTATAAACACACCTGGTACTCACACACAGGTATAAACACACCTGGTACTCACACACAGGTAACACACACCTGGTACTCACACACAGGTATAAACACACACCTGGTACTCTCACAGGTGCATAAACACACACACCTGGTACTCTCACACAGGTATAAACACACACACCTGGTAATCTCACACAGGTATAAACACGCCTGGTACTTTCACACAGGTATAAACACACACCTGGTACTCTCTCACACAGGTATAAACACACACCTGGTACTACACACAGGTATAAACACACACCTGGTACCACACACAGGTATAAACACACACCTGGTACTCTCACACAGGTATAAACACACGCCTGGTACTCTCACACAGGTATAAACACACCTGGTACTTCTCACACAGGTATAAACACACACCTGGTACTCACACAGGTATAAACACACACCTGGTACTCACACATATATAACACACACCGGTACTACACACAGAGCAAACACACACCTGGTACTCTCACACAGGTATAAACACACACCTGGTACTCACACACAGGTATAAACACACACCTGGTAATGCCACACATAAACACACCTGGTACCTGCCACACAGGTAGAACACACACCTGGTACCTCACACAGGTATAAACACACACCTGGTACCACACACAGGTATAAACACACCCACTCACACACAGGTATAAACACACCTGGTACTCACACACAGGTATAAACACACACCTGGTAATTTCACACAGGTATAAACACACACCTGGTACCTACATATTGGTGGTGGCTAAACATTGGGTATTGCAGTCACACACCTGGTATTCTCTCACACAGGTATAAACACACACACCTGGTACCTACACACACAGGTATAAACACACACTTGGTACTCTCACAGGTATAAACACACGCCTGGTACTCTCTCTCACACAGGTATAAACACACCTGGTACTCACACCAGGTATAAATACTACCACCTGGTACTCACTACCACAGGTATAAACACACGCCTGGTACCACACACAGGTATAAACACACACACCTGGTACTCACACACAGGTATAACACACACCAGGTACTACACACAGGTATAAACACACACCTGGTACTCACACACACAGGTATAAACACACACCTGGTACTCACACACACAAGTATAAAACACACACCTGGTACTCTCACACACAGGTATAAACACACACACCAAGTACTTCCACACACAGGAGCAAACACACACCTGGTACCCACACACACAGGTATAAACACACCTGGTACTCACACACAGGTATAAACACACACCAGGTACTCTCACACAGGTATAAACACACGCCTGGTACTCTCTCACACAGGTATAAACACACACCTGGTGCTCACACACAGGTATAAACACACACCCGGTACCTCACACACAGGTATATAAACACACACCTGGTACTCACACACACAGAGTAAACACACCTGGTACTCACACACAGGTATAAACACACACCAGGTACTCTCTCACACAGGTATAAAACACACGCCTGGTACTCTCTCTCACACAGGTATAAACACACACCTGGTACTCTCACACACAGGTATAAACACACACCTGTACTCTGGCCACAGGTATAAACACACCTGGTACCACACACACAGGTATAAAACACACACACCTGGTACTCACACACACAGGTATACAAACACACACCAGGTACTCACACAGGTATAAACACACACCTGCACACACAGGTATAAACACACACTTGGTACTCTCACACAGGTATAAACACACACCTGGCACTCACACACAGGTATAAACACATTCAGGTAATTTCTCACACAGGTATAAACACACACCTGGTAATTTCACACACAGGTATAAACACACACCTGGTACTTCCACACACAGTATAAACACACACCTGGTACCTACACACACAGGTATAACACACACCTGGTACTCACACACAGGTATAAACACACACCAGGTACTCTCTCACAGGTAGCAACACACCTGGTAATTTCAATACAATAATTCCTGGTAAACACACACCTGGTACACATACAGAGCAAACACACCTGTACTTCTCACACACAGGTATAAACACACCTGGTACTCACACACAGGTATAACACACACCAGTAACTCTCACAAGAGGTATAAACACACCTGGTACTCACACACACAGGAAACACACACCTGGTAATTATCGACCTAAGGTGGTGGTTCACTGTTATCGATTATTGAACAACTCTGTATTACCTGAAGACGACGTGTGGGAGACGACCTGTGGGAGACGAACTGTGGGAGACGACCTGTGGGAGACAACGTGGGAGACGACTGGAGACGACCTGTGGGAGACGACCTGCTGGAGACGACCTGTGGGAGACGACCTGTGGAGACGACCTGCTGGAGAGACCGGAGACGACTGGGAGACGACCTGCGATACGACCTGCTGGATACGACGTGTGGATGACGGCCTGCTAGAGATATCACCAGGCTGTTACAGGTCGTTACAACATCCAGATCTTGTATGAGGAAGGATTAAACAGTTTATGGTCGTGCTAATAAGAGAACACGGACTGTGGACCAAACACGACTGTGGACCAAACACGGACTCTGGACCAAACACGGACCTCTGACCAAACCGACTGACCAAACACGGACTCTGGACCAAACACGGACTCTGACCAAACACGGACTCTGGACCAAACACGGACTCTGGACCAAACACGGACTCTGGACCAAAACACGGACTCTGGACCAAACACGACTCTGGACCAAACACGGACTCTGGACCAAACACGGACTCTGGACCAAACACGGACTCTGGACCAAACACGACTCGGACAACACGGACTCTGGACCAAACACGGACTTGGACCAAACACGGACTCTGGACCAAACACGACTCTGGACCAAACACGGACTCTGGACCAAACACGGACTCTGGACCAAACACGGACTCTGACCAAACACGACTCTACCAACACGGACTCTGGACCAAACACGGACTCTGGACCAAACACGGACTCTGGACCAAAAACACGGACTCTGGACCAAACACGACTCTGGACCAAACACGGACTCTGGACCAAACACGGACTCTGGACCAAACACGGACTCTGACCAAACAGACCTGACCAAACCGACCTGACCAAACACGGACTCTGACCAAACACGACTCTGGACCAAACACGGACTCTGGACCAAACACGGACTCTGGACCAAACACGGACTCTGGACCAAACACGGACTCTGGACCAAACACGGACTCTGGACCAAACACGGACTCTGGACCAAACACGGACTCTGAGCAACACGACTCTTGACCAAACACGGACTCTGGACAACACGAACGACTTGGACCAAACACGACTTGGACCAAACACGGACTCTGGACCAAACACGGACTCTGGACCAAACACCCGGACACCTCTGGACCAAACACGGACTCTGGACCAAACACGGACTCTGGACCAAACACGGACTCTGGTCCAACACGGACTCTGGTCCAAACACGGATCGACCAAACACGGACTCTGGTCCAAACACGGACTGTGACCAAACACGGACTCTGGACCAAACACGGACTGTGGACCAAACACGGATGTGGACCAACACGGACTCTGGACCAAACACGGACTCTGGACCAAACACGGACTCTGACCAAACACGGACTCTGGACCAAACACGACTCTGGACCAAACACGGACTCTGGACCAAACACGGACTGTGGACCAAACACGGACCGTCCAAACACGGACTCTGGTCCAAACACGGACTCTGGTCCAAACACGGACTCTGGTCCAAACACGGACTCTGGTCCAAACACGGACTCTGGTCCAAACACGGACCTTGGACCAAACACGGCTCTGACCAAACGCGGACTGTGACCAAACGCGGACTGTGACCAAACGCGGATCTGGACCAAACGCGACTGTGGACCAAACGCGGACTCTGGACCAAACGGACTCTGGACCAAACGCGACTCTGGACCAAACGCGACTCTGACCAAACGCGGACTCTGGACAAAACGCGACTCTACCAAACGCGACTTGGACCAAACGCGGACTGTGGACCAAACACGGAATCTGGACCAAACACGGACTCTGGACCAAACACGGACTCTGGACCAAACACTAGTCTTCAAAGCCCAGAATTCAATGAAAAAATTCTTAAAATTAAAGACACCATACCCACACTGGACACCATACTACACACTGGACCATACCACATTGGACACCATACCCACACACTGGACCATATCCACACATTGGACACCATACCCACACATTGGACACCACCAACAACGGACCATATCCACATTGCACCACACCCACACACACTGGACACCATACTACACACTGGACCATACCCACACATTGGACACCATACCCACACACTGGACCATATCCACACACACCACCCACACACTGGACACCATACCCACACACTGGACACCATACCCACACACTGGACCATACCCACACTGGACACCATACCCACACACTGGACACCATACCCACACACTGGTCACCATACCCACACACTGGACACCATACCCACACACGGACACCATACCCACACACTGGACACCATCCCCACACACATGGACACCATCCCACACACGCACACCACCACCAACCCACACACCGGACCAACCCCACACTGGACACCATACCCACACACTGGACACCATACCCACACACTGACAACCATACCCACACACTGGACACCATACCCCACACACTGGACACCACACCCCACACACTGACACCACACGACACCATACTCCACACACTGACACCATACCCACACACACCACCACACACCCCACAGCACAACTACTTAACATCAGAAAAATATCTGATAAATCTCCCGACCGCTCACTGTATGACTGTAGTTGAGCTTTATATATGTCTATTTTAGATATTGACACATCAAACTGTAAGTAGGCAACATATAGGCCAAATGATCTGATAACTGCATCCACGAGCACTTCCAAGGCCAGTTAATCACACAACCACCTCATTCAGCTATCCGTAACCACGCCCACCGACACGCCCACCCGCACTCACAGTCATATTTCTCAGTTCTTGGCAGGAACAACTGTGAGACGGGCCTCCTCATTATGGACGCCCTGTATCAGTATAAAGTAAAAGACACCCATTTGGGTTATGGCTTCCTGTTATTGGTGTGTGTTCACTTATAAGGCTCGTCTATATCAAGGTCATACCTCCTGTATATTCTAGTTTTTTCGGATTTTATTTTTGTACGTAGGTCTCTCGTCAGTCCTTTTGGTTTTAAATTATAATTCTCTGCTTAAAAAAATTACGAAAGGTAAATTTTACAAAAATGTTCAGTTGCTATTGTATATTACCCGTAATATACAATATGTCCAGTCTGCTATGTTTTTGAGATGTTTGCGTATTTGTGACCCTGAATTTGTTGAAGAAGAACTGCAACACATTCAGTCCATTGCACAAAAACTTGGGTACCATTCACTGTTTGTTGATCGTTGATTAAAAAAGGCTAAACAATCCTTTTATTCTACTCAAACTGGACAAGTTCCTACATTTGAGAATATTTTGACTCTACCTTATCACAATGAATTTGTCCCAACCTTGAATGTAAATGGAAGTGTCTAGTGCAGTGGTTCTCAACCTTGTTTGCCCCATAAACCCCTTTCACCATATGTCAGAATGTCATTCCCCCCTCCTTTCCAAGATTGTCTGCCTCAAAAAGTGCATTCCAAATAATATGCATGTAATACTGAAACTTTATTTTCCATATTAGTATCAGTTTCCCCTGAAAACCAGAGGAAATTTCCCGGTTGAGAACCCTGGTCTAGTGCATTCCATGTAGCAATTGTAATGGAAATTATGTAGGACAGACTGGTGAAAGCAATGCAACTCAGAATTAAACAGCACAAGTACAATATTAGAACAGCATCTGAAAACAGTGCACTGTGCACTGAGAGCAGTTGTATGTACCGAGAATGTAGACGTCATAGCAATCACCGAAACTTGGATGAATCTGGCGAGCAAATTTTTTTTATCAGAGTACCACATAGAAGGGTACAACCTTTTTCACAAGGACAGGGAAGGTAGGAAGGGGGGAGGGGTCGCACTCTTCGTCAAGAATACATTAAAATGTTGTATTAATAATTCAATAAAGGGTGAAATAGGAACCGAGTCTGTGTGGGTAGAAATCACGGAAGGAAGAGAAAAACTAATTATGGGAGTGATTTACAGGCCCCCAAGTCTTGGCAAAGAAGCAGCTCAGCCCATATGGCAGGAAATGAGTAGGGCAGCAAAATATAACAACCTATGCATTATGGGGGATTTCAACTTCAGAAATATTGACTGGGACAACATTGTAGGTGACTATGAATCTGAAGACTTCCTAGACGCAGTACAGGACAATTTTTTGAAACAACTAATTACAGAACCTACTAGAGGTGACAATATATTAGACTTAGTATTAACAAATAAAGAAAATATTATCAGTGAAATCACAGTAGGGGAAGAACTAGGTAACAGTGATCACAGAGAAATCAGGCTCACCCTAAATTGGATAACGAAAAACAATGACAATATGGTCAGAGTCCCAAACCTTCGGTTGGCGGATTATCAGGGGTTAAGAAGGTACCTAGGTGAGGTCACCTGGGAACAGTTACGTCAGTCCCCAGCAGGAAGGGGTGAGGTCATAGATGACACAACAATCGATCATGACTATAATATATTCACTAGTATACTACATAAAGCACAAGAACAAAATATACCTTACAGAAAAATTAGGTCAAATAAGAATGAGCCAAGGTGTTGACCAGAAAACTTCAACATGACATAGGAATAAAGTAAGGAATTTATAAGAAATTAAAGGGAGGGGAGGAGCAGCTCAGAAATAGGTATAATGAACTATCTAGGAATGTTAAGAAAAATGTAAGGAAAGCAAAGAGAGACTATGAAATCAGAATAGCAATGGAATCAAAGGCGAATCCCAAGGGATTTTTCCAGGTATATAGAACAAAGGTCAAGGCCAAGTTGGGCCTTTAAAGTCAGGGAGGGGAGAATTGATAAATGGCAGTGAAGAAATAAGCAAAGCATTGAACAGCGACTTCTTATCAGTTTTCAGAGAAGAAATTTGCGAGGAAATTCCAGAGGTGGACCTGATATTTGGGGGAAAGGAAGAAGAGAAATTAAAGAATATCACTATCAGAAAAGAGGATGTTTTTAAGAGGATAAATAAACTAAAGAAGACAAAATCCCCAGGGCTGGATGAAATTTTCCCTCGAGTCTTGAAAGAGTGTAGGGAACAGATTAGCGGACCCCTCGTAATCTTATTTACAAAATCATTAGACGCTGGAGTTGTGCCAGACTTGTGGAAACAGGCAAATGTAGTACCCATACTCAAAAAGGGAGACAGAGCATCAGCGTCAAATTACTGGCCGATCAGTTTGACCTCAGTAGGGGGGAAATTTCTTGAATCAATTATAGCAGATAGCATCCGATCACATTTAGAGATAAAGCAAATTAATCTACAACTCTCAACATGGGTTTACAAAGGGAAAATCTTATCTAACAAATCTGCTGACGTTTTTTAGGAAAGTCTTCGAGGTAGTAGATAATGACGAAAATTACGATGTTATTTACTTAGACTTTATCAAAGCATTTGACAGAGTACCGCATCAGAGGCTTCTGAGAAAAGTTAAGGCTCATGGTATCGAGGGGAAAGTTTTAAATTGGATAAAATCATGGCTCACCGATAGAACACAGAGTGTCAGCGTAGATGGTGTTAAATCTGAGTGGGGTTCCCCAGGGATCAGTACTAGGCCCACTCTTGTTCATAATCTACATAAACGATCTAGATACTGGGATCAGCAGTGACATAAGCAAGTTTGCGTATGACACCAAAATAGGGCGGCAGATTAATTCAGGGCAGGATGCAAATGCACTACAGGAGGATCTGAATAAACTGCAGGGGTGGTCTGAAAAATGGCAAATGAAATTCAACACAAGCAAGTGCAGCGTACTTAATATTGGAAGAACAAATACTGTCAATGTATACAGCCTTAACAACATCAACCTAGAGAAGTCGACTTGTGAAAGAGACCTAGGGGTACTTGTAAGCCCGGACCTACGGCCTAGAAAACAGTGCGTTAATGTTCGAAATAAGGCAAACAGAGTATTGGGTTTTATGTCTAGAAGTGTACGTAATAAGAGTGCAGAGGTCTTATTACAACTATATCTTGCGCTAGTCAGGCTGCACCTCGATTATGCGGTTCAGTTCTGGTGCCCTTATTATAGAATGGATATCAATTCACTATAGTCGGTGTAGCGAAGAATGACGAAAATGATTCCGGGACTTAGAAACCTTCCATATCAGGATAGGTTAAAGAAACTAAACTTGCATTCCCAAGAAAGACGAAGAGTGCGGGGAGATATGATAGAAGTATTTAAGTGGGTGAAAGGAATCAATAAAGGGGATGTAGATAAAGTTCTTATAATATCCGAGCAGGATAGAACTCGGAGCAACGGATTTAAGTTGGATAAGTTTAGGTTTAGGAGGGAGATAGGAAGGAACTGGTTCACAAATAGGGTGGTGGACGAGTGGAACAAGCTTAACAACTTTGTAGTAAATGCTGGAATGCTGGAAAGTTTCAAAGGAGGCTAGATAGATTCATGGATGATAGAGAGTGGTAGTAACTCTCAACAGGAGCTGCCATGCACAGGCCAACCGGCCTATTGCAGACTCCTTATTTTCTTATGTTCTTATGTCTCTCTCTCTCTCTCTCTCTCTCTCTCTCTCTCTCTCTCTCTCTCTCTCTCTCTCTCTCTCTCTCTCAAAACTGTGTTAGAGATTCAGATTTGCCCCCACGAGAGGGCTAGTTTATTGGGCACCCCTTGCATACTGTGCAGGCGAAGTGCAGAAGCATTTACAGCGCTCATCAGGGAAACATGCGGAGTTCATTCTTGCCTTCTCTACTTATGCATTTAAGGGCATAAGTGTCTGAAAGGCCATCGGTTTTGTCAGTAAGTTATATAAATAGCGACAGAATGATGAGTTGGGGGGGGGGGGGAGAAGTTCCCGGTACAATTCATCTGTTTATGGCAAAGTGTGGCAGGTCCCTAGTGCCAGGCCTGTCACTAGGAGGAGGGATATTTGGTCATGGAGGGACGAGGTGTTGGTAACGACTGGGGACCTGTAGGAGGAGGTTATAGGATCAGTGAGGATGTAGTGAGAGGGGATGTGAGTGTCGGGTTGGCCACAAAGTTTACAAACAGTGCGGCCAGGCTCAGGGTTGCCAATGTACTCCCATAGGCACCTGTACCCTAGGCGCAGTCTCATGTACACAGTCTGCTTGGACCGAGTCAGAGATTGATACTCTTAGTAGTGGCGGCTGTCGTCACCGGTTACAGCGTCATAGAGCCGTAGTGCGGCGCTTCCCCGTTGTTTCAGGTGTGTCCAATGTTCGTCGAATGCTTCTTGTTGTGCGGAGTGTATGCCAGATTTGAGGCGATTGAGGAAGAAAGCGAGGGTGGCTTGAATGTCCTTTTCTTGTGTGGCTTCTTTGGCAAGCCGCTGTGTAGCTGTTGTTATCCAGCAACTGATGAACAGAGAGAGAGAGAGAGAGAAAGAGAGAGAGAGAGAAAGAGAGAGAGAGAGAAGCACAGTTACACATTTTACACCCAAGTGTCTTCAACGACAAACAAAGAGAGAGACAGAGAGACAGAGAGACAGACAGACCCACTCCTACACATTTTACACCCAAGTGTCTTCAGCAGTCACTTGTGAAGCAGCAGAGTCACCTCTATTTGGACACGAAATTCACAGCAAATTCTTTCTCTGCGACATTTTCATTCAGTGAGGGTCGTGTGCCTTTCCCTGACGGTCATCACCATGCTGGCCGCCATCTCCCGGGCTTTACCCAGCTCTCAGCGAAGGAGGGGAGAGCCTTCACCAATTTCTTTCCTTTCTTCATCTCGCTAAGAAAAAAGACAACTTTCCACACCCACTATATCTATAAGGCTCGGCTACCTAACCTAACCTAACCTAACCAACATTAAATAACTGACCACACTCATCCATCACCTCACACTCATCCATCACCTCATACTCATCCATCACCTCACACTCATCCATCACCTCATACTCATCCATCACCTCACACTCATCCATCACCTCACACTCATCCATCACCTCCACACTTTCCAACAATCATCTCACCTCATCCATCACCTCCACACTCATCCATCACCTCACCTCATCACATCTCCCTCCATCCATCACCTCCACACTCATCCATCACCTCATACTCATCATCACCTCCACTCATCCATCACCTCACTTCCTCATCCATCACCTCACTCATCATCCATCACCTCCACCTCATCCATCACTTCCCTCATCCATCACCTCCACACTCATCCATCACCTCACTCAACAATCATCTCACACTCATCCATCACCTCACACTCATCCATCACCTGCACTCTTCATCCCTCCACCTCCATCCATCACCTCCCACTCATCCATCACCTCCACTCATCTCCATCACCTCCTGCTCATCATCACCTCTCCTCCATCACCTCCTTCACTCATCCATCACCTCCACTCATCCATCCTCACCCCTCCATCCATCACCTCACACTCATCCACATCACCTCCCTCATCCATCACCTCCACCTCCTCATCACTTCACATAATACATCCCCTCACACTCCATCCATCACCTCCATACTCATCCATCCCTACATCATTCATCTCCACTCATCCATCCTCACATGCATCCATCACCTCACAGCATCATCACCTCACATACATCCATCACCCCTCACATCATCTATCCACCTCCACTCATCCATCACCTCACACTCATCCATCACCCACCTCACACACTCATCCATCACCTCCACACTCATCCATCACCTCACACTCATCCATCCTCCACACTCATCCATCACCTCACACTCATCCACCACCTCACACTGTCCATCACCTCACACTCATCCATCCTCCACACTCATCCATCACCTCACACTCATCCATCACCTCCACCTCATCCATCACCTCACACTCATCCATCACCTCCCACACTCATCCATCACCTCCCTTGCATCCATCACCTCACACTCATCCATCACCTCACTCATCCATCACCTCCCTCATCCATCACCTCCACTCATCCCATCCTCCACACTCATCCATCACCTCACACTCATCCATCACCTCACACTCATCCATCACCTCACACTCATCCATCACCTCACCCACCCAAGATTATAATTAATCCACAAAATGATGAGGTGGTAGTGAGCTTCACTCAACCCAGGTCACACTCAACCCGGGTCACACTAAGCCCAAGTCACACCCAGCATGGGTCACACTCAGCATGGGTCACACTCAGCATGGGTCACACTCAGCATGGGTCACACTCAGCATGGGTCACACTCAGCATGGGTCACACCCAACGGCCCAGCTCATTCAGCATGGGTCCTCAGCATGGGTCACGCTCAGCATGGGTCACACTCAGCATGGGTCACGCTCAGCATGGGTCACACCCAGCCCGGCTCACATTCAGCATGGGTCTCACTCAGCATGGGTCACACTCAGCATGGGTCACACTCAGCATGGGTCACGCTCATCATGGGTCACACTCATCATGGGTCACACTCAGCCCGGGTCACACTCAGCATGGGTCTCACTTAGCATAGGTCACACTCACAATATTTCTCAAGGCGAATATTTCTGGTAATTGTTGAGGTAAAAATATATTTGTTTATTTAACTTGTGCTGAAATACTTCTCTTGTATGCAAAAATATGACCGTAATTAACACTGAGACTCTACCTTAACTAGATACCTTCACTTAACACACCAGTTAGGAGACAAAATTAACACTAAGGCTCTACCTTAACTAGATACCTTCACCTAACACCAGTTAGGAGACAAAATTACACTGAGACTCTACCTTAACTAGACACCTTCACTTAACACACCAGTTAGGAGACAAAATTAACACTAAGGCTCTACCTTAACTAGATACCTTCACCTAACACCAGTTAGGAGACAAAATCAACACTGAGACTACCTTTAGATACCTTCACTTAACACACCAGTTAGGAGACAAAATTACACTGAGACTCTACCTTAACTAGATACCTTCACTTAACACCAGTTAGGAGACAAAATTAACACTAAGGCTCTACATTAACTAGATACCTTCACTAAACACCAGTTAGGAGACAAAATTACACTGAGACTCTACCTTAACTAGATACCTTCACCTAACACCAGTTAGGAAGACAAAATTACACTGAGACTCTACCTTAACTAGACACCTTCACTTAACACACCAGTTAGGAGACAAAATTAACACTAAGGCTCTACCTTAACTAGATACCTTCACCTAACACCAGTTAGGAGACAAAATCAACACTGAGACTACCTTTAGATACCTTCACTTAACACACCAGTTAGGAGACAAAATTACACTGAGACTCTACCTTAACTAGATACCTTCACTTAACACCAGTTAGGAGACAAAATTAACACTAAGGCTCTACATTAACTAGATACCTTCACTAAACACCAGTTAGGAGACAAAATTACACTGAGACTCTACCTTAACTAGATACCTTCACCTAACACCAGTTAGGAGACAAAATTAGCACTGAAACTCTACCTTAACTAGCCCTTCAAAGTCTTACGAGTCTTGGGAGTCTCCCTTCAGAAACTGAATAGTTTGCTAAAAAATGAAAATCATAAAATGAATCCTGCTATAGTGCATTTTTTCCCAGCAGAGAAGAGAAACCCCGCCCCCTCCTCAAGAGTTACAGCTGATTGGCTGTTGCCAATATGTCCTATTTCGTCTTGAAGTAATGATGTATTTCTAAATGAGTTTATTCGTAATTGTTGGGATGACTATTTCTGACGAAAAATCTATTTAACATTCATTATTTCAAACATGAGCATATAGAAAGTTTATCATAAATCTTATACAGCACATGAATTAACTGTTAAACTCTGGTAGCAAATTCACGTTTTCGGAGGACGCATTTAATATTTTTACCCACAATAAGACATACTAAGACAAATTACGTATCAGTAATACTACATTATGCAAAAACTACCATTTTAAAGGATCAGAATCTCATTGAAATATTACACTGGTCCTGGAAGTTGGTGGATGAGTGTGACTGACTGGGGAGCTTGGCCGCTGAGCCGTCAACAGAGGCGGGAAATATGAAGTTGTTTGCAGTCATATTTCACGCCTCTGCTGACGGCCGTATAATATTTCAATGTGATTCTGATCTTTTAAAATGTTAGTTTTTGCAGTTCTAAGTGGGTGATTCCGAGAGGTAGACGCGCGACCTTTCTCCATGGTGACAACTGTTTAAGATGGGGAATCAAGGAGAAGTGTGGGTGAACGGGAAATGATTTATTGCCCCAATAATAATCACGGTTACTCATGCGGGAAAATAAACACAATGAAGCGCTAGATTGATGACAACAGACCCATACTATGGCGGACGCTCTGGGACGACGTCACACCGTTCAGGACTAGATACTTTCACTTAAGAACATAAGAACATAAGATTGGAGCAAACTGCAGCGGGCCTATTGGCCCAGACTGGGCAGTCCTGTTTACACCCAACCCCTATTGCTCATATAAGCATCCAACCTATGTTTGAAGCTATTCAGCGTATTCGAGTTAATGATGATATTTGGTAACTTGTTCCACTCATCCACTACTCTGTTTCCAAACCAGTGTTTACCTATTTCACGCCTAAATCTAAATTTGTCCAATTTAAAACCATTGTTACGAGTTCGCTCCTGGTTGGATAGTTTGAGTACCTTTGTAATGTCCCCTTTGTTTAGCCCTGACTTCCACTTATACACCTCTATCAGGTCGCCCCTCGCTCTACGTCTCTCGAGGGAGTGCAAATTAAGATGCTTTAACCTGTCTCTATACTCAAGGTTCCTAATGCCCGGGATTAGTCTTGTC
This sequence comes from Homarus americanus, assembly GCF_018991925.1. NCBI lineage: Eukaryota > Metazoa > Arthropoda > Malacostraca > Decapoda > Nephropidae > Homarus > Homarus americanus. The sequence continues at coordinate 9,143 of NW_024717606.1, read as the reverse complement.
ATTCTCCTCTGAATTCTTTCCAATGATTCTATATCCATTCTGCAATACGGTGACCAGAACTGAAATGCGTAATCCAGGTGGGGTCTCACAAGCGCAGGATACAGTTTTAGGATGACCTCGCTAGTCTTGTAACTAACACTCCTTTGTATGAACCCAAGTACTTTATTAGCCTTGTTACGAGCAAAAACACATTGTTTACTTGGCTTAAGGTTCCTACTTATCATTACTCCTAAATCTCTCTCGCAGTCGGATTTCTCTATGGCATCGTTGTTCATCTGGTATCTGGTTTCCCTGTTTACATCTCCTATACTGAGTACTTTACATTTGTCCACGTTGAATTTCATCTGCCATTTTTCAGACCATTCGAAAAATTAGTTTAGATCTTCCTGTAGTTTTGCTGAGTCCTCGTCGGATTTAATAACACGTCCTATTTTAGTGTCATCAGCAAATTTACTTATGTTGCTGTCTATGCCGATATCTATGTCGTTTATGTATATAACAAATAATAATGGTCCAAGTACTGAGCCTTTGGGAACTCCACTTGTGACGTTGCTCCAATGGGACTTAGTGCCGTTAATGCTCACTCGCTGTTTCCTCTCCTGTAACCACGCCCTAATCCATTTAAAGATGTTACCTTTGATGACATGTGCTTCTACCTTTCTAATTAGTCTTTCGTGGGGGACTCTGTCGAAGGCTTTGCTAAAGTCGAGATATACCACATCATAATTGTGCCCCTCATCCACCGATTCGAAAACTGATGAAAAGAATGTTAATAGATTAGTTAGGCAAGAACGTCCGCTTGTGAAGCCATGCTGGGAATCATTGATCGATCGGTGCTTCTCCAGGTGATTTCGAATAGAGTTTGAAATGATTGCTACCAGTAATTTGCCTACTATTGATGTTAGACTGATTGGGCGGTACTTAGAGGATAGTGATCTATCCCCCTTCTTGAAAATCGGTATTACATTCGCTATCCTCCAGGATTCTGGTACTCCACCTGTTTTTAAGGACATGTTAAACAACTTTGCAAAGGGCATACTAAGCTCTTCCTTACATTCCTTTAATACTCTGGCAAATATCTCATCGGGACCAGGTGACTTATTAGGCTTTAGTTTGTCTATTTGCTTACTAACATCGTTACTAGTCACTACTATCTCGCTTAATTTGTTTTCTTCACTATCTCTGTATATAGTCGGTGCCTCGGGTATCATGTTTAAATTTTCGGTGGTGAAAACTGTTGAAAAATATTTATTCAAATTATTGCTTATTTTTCCGTCGTTATCAGTTAGCTCGCCGGTATCTGACCGTATTGGTCCAATCTTTTCTCGTGTTTTAGTTTGATACATTTGGTAGAATCCTTTGGGGTTTGTCTTCGCCTCCCTTGCTATCCTTACCTCATTATTCCTCTTGGCTTTCCTTATCTCGGTTTTAACCCTACTCGCCAATATATTGTAATAATCGTGGAGGTAAATTTCGCCACGCTTTATCCTTCTACCTATAACCTTCCTTTGGCCAATGATGTTCTTTAAATAATTATTTATCCATTTAGGGTCATTGTTGTCTGATCTGAGTTTTTTGTATGGTATGTTCTGCCTTTGTGCATTAAGTAACTCATTATTTAAATTGTCGTGGAACTCGGCAATCTCAGATCTCGTTATATGGTCGGTGTCATCTGTCAGGTTCACGGCCAAGCGCGACACCCCCTCTCTAAGCTGCCTCTTTAAACTGTCAAAGTTTGCCCTTCTGAAATCTGGTACTTTAGTGGAATTTTCCTTACGTCTGCCCTGAAAATCTAACTGGAATCGAATTTCTTTGTGATCGCTGTTTGCAAGTTCGTTCCCTACCTCGACATTGCTAATGAGGTTTTCTCTGTTCGACAGAACTAAATCGAGTATATTATTACCCCGTGTGGGTTCGGTTATATGTTGATTTAGGAAACAGTCCTGGATCGTCTCGAGAAAATCCTCTGATTCTGAGTTACCCGTAAGGTCAGTCCAATCTATTTGGCCAAGGTCAAAGTCTCCTACTATACAGACTTTGTTGTGTATGGAAGCCCTGCGCATTTCATCCCAGATAAGTCGCTCATTGGCTCTATCAAGATTGGGAGGTCTATATATTACTCCTGTGATTAATTTTTCCCTACCGTCGATTAATTCTATCCAGATTGTTTCTGTATTCCGCTCAGTTTTTATTTCCTTATTTATTTCACACTTCAGATTATCCCTAACATAGATTGCTACTCCGCCTCCTTTCCTGGTCTGCCTATCGGTATGGAACAATTTGTAACCCGCAATTTGGTATTCGACCGGCAACTCACGTGAGTCTAGGTTGATCCATGTTTCAGTGAATGCTATTATATCGATTTTTTCGTTACATACCAAGGCCCTAATATCATCCATTTTGTTTCTCATACTTAACACTTGACGGTAGAGCCTTAGGAATGGTAGTGGGCGGGAGCTGGGTAATACCAGAGGGAAGACAGAAGGGCTAGCTACAATGACTCACCATTAAAATTCACCATAAAAACTCATAGCATTGACTCACCACAAAGACTCACAGACAATCGTGTCAAAAATGTTAATAATTCATTTTAAACTAAAACATGCTGACTAATTACCTTCACCTGACACGTCAAAGACGAAGACACGATGGTTAAGACACTTCGCCCTGACCTTCTGTTGTCAACGCGTTGGTTAGGTTAGGTTAGGTTAGGTTAGGTTAGGTTAGGTTAGGTTACTTTACTTGTAAATAAATAAGTTTAAAGTTATCTCTGTGTTTGACCGGACTGATGGCGGTCGTATCTACAGGAAACTAGAGGAAACTCGATGCATAGGAACGACCGAAGGGGTAAAGTAAGGCACTAAAGGGTAAACCAGAATAAGAGAGGGTAAACTAAGGCACTAAAGGGTAAACCAGAATACAGAGGGGTAAACTAAGCTGCTGTGAGGGTAAACTAGGCTGCTAAGGGGGTAAACCGAGAGGAATTAGCATGTTCCCCCTCAAAAGGATAAAATTCACTTCTCACTTAGAAATTTATGCATAAAGTGATGGAGCGAGGGATAAGGGTAAGTGGTGGTGGAGGAGGGCGGGTGTGTGGCCAGCATATTAATGATCTACTCTTACTGTAGGAGAGTCTTAGGGCTTGTGAGTCTTAGTGGAGAGTCTTAGAGCTGGCGAGTCTTAGTGCTGGTGAGTCTTAGTGGAGAGTCTTATGGCTTGTGAGTCTTAGTGGAGAGTCTTAGAGCTGGCGAGTCTTAGTGGAGAGTCTTAGAGCTGGCGAGTCTTAGTGGAGAGTCTTAAGGCTGGTGAGTCTTAGTGGAGAGTTTTAGAGCTGGTGAGTCTTAGTGGAGAGTCTTAGAGCTGGCGAGTCTTAGTGGAGAGTCTTAGAGCTGGCGAGTCTTAGAGAGTGGGGCTTGTGAGAGTCTAGGGCTTGTGGAGTCTTTTAGTGGAGAGTCTTAGAGCTGGTGAGTCTTAGTGGAGAGTCTTACAGCTGGCGAGTCTTAGTGGAGTCTTAGAGCTGGCGAGTCTTAGTGCTGGTGAGTCTTAGTGGAGAGTCTTAGGGCTTGTGAGTCTTAGTGGAGAGTCTTAGGGCTTGTGAGTCTTAGTGGAGAGTCTTAGGGCTGGTGAGTCTTAGTGGAGAGTCTTAGGCTGGTGAGTCTTAGTGGAGAGTCTTAGGGCTGGTGAGTCTTAGTGGAGAGTCTTAGGCTGGTGAGTCTTAGGAGTCTTAGGGCTGGTGAGTCTTAGGAGAGTCTTAAGGCTGGTGAGTCTTAGCAGAGTCTTAGGGCTGGGTCTTAGGGCTGGTGAGTCATAGTGGAGAGTCTTAGGGCTGGTGAGTCTTAGGCTTGTGAGTCTTAGTGGATAGTCAGAGGGCTGGTGAGTCTTAGGAGAGTCTTAGGCTGGTGAGTCTTAGTGCTGGTGAGTCTTAGTGCTGGTGAGTCATAGTGAGAGTCTAGGGCTGGTGAGTCTGTGGAGAGTCTTGAGTCTTAGTGGAGAGTCTTAGGGCTGGTGAGTCTTAGTGGAGAGTCTTAGGCTGGTGAGCCTTAGTGCTGGTGAGTCTTACTGGTGAGTCTTAGTGCTGGTGAGTCTTAGTGGAGAGTCTTAGGGCTGGTGAGTCTTAGTGGAGAGTCTTAAGGCTGGTGAGTCTTAGTGCTGGTGAGTCTTAGTGCTGGTGAGTCTTAGGAGAGTCATAGGGCTGGTGAGTCTTAGTGGCGAGTCTTAGTGCTGGTGAGTCTTAGTGAGTCTTAGGGCTGGTGAGTATTAGTGGAGAGTCTTAGGCTGGTGAGTCTTAGTGAGAGTCTTAGCTGGTGAGTCTTAGTGGAGAGTCTACTGGTGAGTCTTAGTGAGAGTCTTAGGCTGGTGAGTCTTAGTGGATAGTCTTAATGCTGGTGAGTCTTAGTGGTGAGTCTTAGTGGAGAGTCTTAGTGCGGTGAGTCTTAGTGAGAGTCTTAGGGCTGGTGAGTCTTAGTGGAGAGTCTTAGGGCTGGTGAGTCTTAGTGGAGAGTCTTGGGCTGATGAGTCTTAGTGGAGAGTCTTAGGGCTGGTGAGTCTTAGTGTAGAGTCTTAGGATGGTGAGTCTTAGTGGAGAGTCTTAGGCTGGCGAATCTTAGGGCTGGCGAGTCTTAGGCTTGTGAGTCTTAGTGGAGAGTCTTAGGCTTCTGAGTCTTAGTGGGAGTCTTAGGGCTGTTGAGTCTTAGTGGAGAGTCTTAGGGCTGGTGAGTCTTAGTGCTGGTGAGTCTTAGTGCTGGTGAGTCTTAGTGCTGAGAGTCTTAAGGGAGAGTTAGTGCCGGTGAGTCTTAGTGGATAGTCTTAGGCTGGTGAGTCTTAGTGGAGAATCTTAGGCTGGTGAGTCTTAGTGAAGAGTCTTAATGCTGGTGAGTCTTAGTGGAGAGTCTTAGGCCTGAGTCTTAGTGGAGAGTCTTAGTGCTGGTGAGTCTTAGTGGAGAGTCTTAGTGCTGGAGTCTTAGTGGAGAGTCTTAGCTGGTGAGTCTTAGTGGAGAGTCTTAGGGCTGGTGAGTCTTAGGAGAGTCTTAGTGCTGGTGAGTCTTAGTGCTGGTAAGTCTTAGGGGTGGAGAGTCTTAGTGGAGAGTCTTATTGTTGGTGAGTCTTGTGGTGGTGAGTCTTAGTGGTGGTGAGTCTTAGTGGTGGTGAGTCTTAGTGATGGTGAGCCTTAGTGGCGAGTGTGTATGACCTCCATGCTACTTCTGTTAACCATCTGCTGCTCAGAACAACACGCCTGTCCAACACCTGCTGTTCATAACACACCTGTACAACACTGCTGCTCATAACAACACACCTGTACAACACCTGCTGCTCATAACAACACACCTGTACAACACCTGCTGCTCATAACAACACGCCTGTACAACACCTGCTGTTCATAACACACCTGTACAACACCTGCTGCTCATAACAACACACCTGTCCAACACCTGCTGTTCATAACACACCTGTACAACATCTGCTGCTCATAACAAAACACCTGTACAACACCTGCTGTTCATAACACACCTGTACAACACCTGCTGCTCATAACAACACACCTGTACAACACCTGCTGCTCATAACAACACACCTGTACAACACCTGCTGCTCATACACACACCTGTACAACACCTGCTTCATAACACACCTGTACAACACCTTATAACAACACACCTGTACAACACCTGTCATAAACACACCTGTACAACACCTGCTGTCTATAACACACCTGTACAACACCTGCTGCTCTATACAACACACCTGTACAACACCTGCCTCATAACAACACACCTGTACAACACCTGCTGTTCATAACACACCTGTACAACACCTGCTGTCTATAACACACCTGTACAACACCTGTTATAACAACACACCTGTACAACACTGCTGTTCATAACACACCTGTACAACACCTGCTGCTCATAACAACACACCTGTACAACACCTGCTGCTCATAACAACACACACAACACTCTGCTCATAACAACACACCTGTACAACACCTGCTGTTCATACACACCCACAACACCTGCTGCTCATAACAACACACCTGCACACGCTGCTCATAACAACACACCTGTACAACACCTGCTGTTCTATAACACACCTGTACAACACCTGCTGCTCATAACAACACACCTGTACAACACCTGCTGCTCATAACAACACACCTGTACAACACCTGCTGCTCATAACCTGTATAACACCTGCTGTTCATATAACACACCTGTACAACACCTGCTGTTCATACAACAACACACCTGACAACACTCCGTTTATAACACACCTGTACAACACCTGCTGCTCATAACAACACACCTGTACAACACCTGCTGCTCATAACAACACACCTGTACAACACCTGCTGCTCATAACAACACACCTGTACAACACCTGCTGTTCATAACACACCTACAACACCTGCTGTTCATAACAACACACACCTGTACAACACCTGCTGCTCATAACAACACACCTGTACAACACCTGCTGCTCATAACAACACACCTGTACAACACCTGCTGCTCATACAACACACCTGTACAACACCTGCTGCTCATAACAACACACCTGTACAACACCTGCTGCTCATAACACGCCTGTACAACACCTGCTATTCATAACACACCTGTACAACACCTGCTGCTCATAACAACACGCCTGTACAACACCTGCTGTCTATAACACACCTGTACAACACCTGCTGCTCATAACAACACACTGTACAACACCTGCTGCTCATAACAACACACCTGTACAACACCTGCTGCTCTAACAACACACCTGTACAACACCTGCTGCTCATAACAACACACCTGTACAACACCTGCTGCTCATAACACACACCTGTACAACACCTGCTGTCTATACACACCTGTACAACACCTGCTGCTCCATAACAACACACCTGTACAACACCTGCTGCCTTACAACACACCTATACAACACCTGTCTATAACACACCCAACACCTGCTGCTCATAACACACCACAACACCTGCTCATACACACCTGTATAACACCTGCTGTCATAACACACCTGTACAACACATGCTGCTCATAACACGCCTGTACAACACCTGCTGTTCATACAACACACCTGTACAACACCTGCTGCTCATAACACACCTGTACCACCTGCTGCTCATAACAACACACCTGTACAACACCTGCTGTTCATAACACACCACAACACCTGCTGCTCATAATGCCTGTCCAACACCTGCTGTTCATAACACACCTGTACAACACAACACACCACACCTTCATAACAACACCCAACACCTATAACACACCACAACACCTGCTGCTCATAACACGCCTGTCCACCTGCTGTCTTAACACACCTGTACAACACCTGCTGTTCATAACACACCTGTACAACACCTGTTCATAACACACCACAACACCCTGCTGTCTAATAACATACCTGTATAACACCTGCTGCTCATAACATACCACAACACCTGCTGTTCATAACACACCTGTACAACACCTGCTGCTCATAACAACACACCTGTACAACACCTGCTGTCCATAACACACCACAACACTTGCTCATAACATACCTGTATAACACCTGCTGCCTATAACATACCACAACACCTGCTGTTCATAACAACACACCTGTATAACACCTGCTGCTCATAACATACCACAACACCTGCTGTTCATAACAACACGCCTGTACAACACCTGCTGTTCATAACACACCTGTACAACACCTGCTGTTCATAACAACACACCTGTACAACACCTGCTGTTCATAACACACCTGTACAACACCTGCTGTTCATAACAACACACCTGTACAACACCTGCTGTCTATAACACACCTGTACAACACCTGCTGTTCATAACAACACACCTGTACAACACCTGCTGCTCATAACATACCTGTATAACACCTGCTGTTCATAACACACCTGTTATGGAAACTAAGTCATGTTAAAGTTCTCACTCAGGTCATGTTGTGCAGCTGTCGTGATAATTGGTTAGATCGAGCGTCATACTCGTGGTGTAATTAAGACAAGACTCGCCTTCACAACGACACTGTTATTAGGCAGTTCTGGCCAGGTGCGCCAACTCTGGTTCTCACCTAACCAACCCAACCCAACCCAACCCAACCAACCCAACCTAACCAACCCACCTATCCTAACCTAACCTATCTTTAACCTATGCTAACTTCAATTGAGATCAACTGCTTTATTTCACCTGAAGAACCACTATCACAGCTAGTATCCCCACTTGAACTAGCATCATAACCACAATCACTACCATTAATAGTATCAACATTACTTCTTCCACCACAACTACCACCACCACTACCAACCACTACCACCACCACTACCACAACTAACATCACCACCACTAACACTATGAAAACCACAGGTATCTCTACCCCCGCTACCACCACCACTACCACCACCAACTCCCGCCACCACCACCACCTCCACCACCACCACTACCACCACCTCCACAACCACCACCATTACCACCACCTCCACAACCACCACCGCCACCATAACCACCGCCACAACCTCCACCACTACCACCACACCACCTCCCTCTCCACCCTGCCCAGCATCACCCAGCCCTCATCACTCAGCCCCATCACCCCTGACCCTGCATCACCTGACCTGCATCACACCTGGCCCATCACCCTGTCCCTGCACACCCAGCCCCATCACCCAGCCCCATCACCCCGCCCTAACCCATCACCCGCCCCCACCCTGCCCCATCACCCCGCCCCCATCACCCAGCCTCATCACCCTGCCATCCATCACCCCCGCCCCACATCACCCACTCCCCATCACCCAGCCATCCATCACCCCTGCCCTATCACCCTGCCCTTATCACCCAGCCCCCATCACCGCCTCACCCCCATCACCCCACACCCCCCATCCACCCCCGCCCCCATCACCCACCCCCATCACCCCGCCACCATCACCCCTGCCCCATCACCCGCCCTCCATCACCCAGCCCCATCACCCCACACACCCTGCCCCCACCTCTATCACCCAGCCCCCATCACCCCTGCCCCCATCACCCCTGCCCCCACCCCGCCCCCATCACCCGCCCTCATCACCCCGCCACTCATCACCCCTGATCACCTGCCTCATCACCCTGCCCCTCCACACCGCCCATCACCCAGCCCCC
>NW_024717605.1:0-10500 GCF_018991925.1 Homarus americanus | reverse complement strand
ATATTATGTTAAAATATATGGCTTTATGATCACTGTTTCCTAGTTCGTCTCTAATCCCAACATCTTTTACTAGATTTTCATTATTACTGAGAACTAAATCGAGGATATTATTTCCTCTAGTGGGCAAGTTTATAAATTTATATATAAAACTATCCTGTACTACTTCTATAAAATCTTCAGATTCATTATCGCTAAGTTGATTTTTCCAATCTATGCCTGAAAAGTTGAAATCGCCTAGAATACATACATTGTTTCTATCAGATGCCTTCTTTATTTCCTCCCATAGCAATTTACCATCGTTCTTACTCAAATTAGGTAGTCTATATATAACACCAATGACTACGGATTCACTGCCCTCACCAATCTCTACCCAAATACTTTCATTGTCGCTATTTGTTTTAATGTTTGATTTATTTTAATGACACCCTGATATACATCACACCGCCACCTCCTCCTACTCTGTCAAATTTAAATATATTATATCCTGAATATGAAATCTGCTAAAAAACAAGGTTTGCTGTTTGAATTTATCCATGTTTCTACATTGCAATTATATCTATGTTCTTTTACTAACAATGGCCCTGAGCTGGTCCATTTTGTTACAGGCTTACTATTAGTATAATAAACACTCAATATATTTCTTCCGTTTCTATCTGTTTTACATTTATTACTTTGATGTTTGTTATTATGACCAACTATATTTTCAGCATTATCTACTTCTGTTTCACTACTTCCCAGGACCTGCTTGTTTTTTGACTCCCATTTTCCCCGACCCCTCTCTACTGGCGAAACCCCCTCTTCGGAGTGACAATTTCACGCCTGGGATGCAGTAGACAAATGTTTTTACCCTCACGCAGACAAGTACCACGCGATATACAGGTAGTCGCTATAAAATGCCACCCGTCATCACGATCGCCCAACCATTGTTTGCATAATGTTTTTCCAGTCGGCAATTTGTTAGCACTGCTCCCTGATAGCCATTCACGACCAACCCCTTCTAGGCACCAAGATAATTATCGGGACCTCCTCATCTCTAATCTCCCCAGCGCCTCCCTATACCTCTTGAAAAGTTCCTCACTCCTAACCTTACCTATGTCGTTTCCCCCCACACTAAGACACACTACTGGATTGGTACCCTCCCCTGACAAAACTCTGTCTAACCCTCGGCTACATGCCCTATCCCAGCCCCAGGAAAACATACCCTAGTCCTACGTTTCCTATCTCTCGCACAAAAAGCCCGATCCATAAACCTCACCTGGCTGAAGATTGTGAAGTGAGATGCAGTGAAGATTGTGAAGCGAGATGTAGTGAAGATTGTGAAATAAGATTATAAAGTAAACTGTAGTAATTGAGGTTAAACGAACGCGGGTTATTCTGTAGTGTATCCGTGTCTTGTTAACGTGGAACCAATATGGCGGTGGTTCTCAATATAGATACGTTATTTTGCCGGGAATTTCTGTCAAAACAAAATATGAATCAACCATATTTAGCCTAAATTAACCTAACGGCTTTATTATATATTCTAAGTTTTTAAGGTTGGATAGATCAGATCAGGTTAGGTTAAGTCAGGTTGGGTTAGGTTAGGTTAGTTTTGTTAATTTTGCCACTTAGAGGCTAGTTTATTGTGCCCCCCATACTCATCCTGTCAGCTGTAGCACAGAGAGATTACAAAGTGGTGTTAGATGAGGTAGGTGTTGCTGCTCAAGAAAGAAGAGATTTTTACAGTCAGGCTGTTGCTAGGTTAGGTAGGTGCTGGGCAGATAGGTTATGCTAGGTAGGTGAAAGCTAGGCCTGATTAGTTAGCTAAGGCCGACGGGAGGTTAGGTTAGTCAAGGTCAGGTTAGGCTAGACGGCGCTGCCAGTAGCCGATTACGCCATGGGGTTAGGCTAGATTTCACGTCAGCTAGGCTAGATTAAGGTCAGGCCAGGGTTAGATTATGTCACAGGTTAGATTATGTCAGGTTAGGTTAGATTATGTCAGGTTAGGCTAGATTATGTCAGGTTAGGTTAGATTATGTCAGGTTAGGTTAGATTATGACAGGTTAGGTTAGATTACGTCAGGTTAGGTTAGATTACGTCAGGTTAGGTTAGATTATGTCAGGTTAGGTTAGATTATATCAGGTTAGGTTAGATAATGTCAGGTTAGGTTAGATTATGTCAGGTTTGGTTAGATTATGTCAGGTTAGGTAAGTAGGTGGAGGTGGGTAAAAAAGGTTAGGTTAGGTCGGCAGGTTTTAGTGTAGGAGCTTAAGTAATCCCGTAAAAATTTCATGTTAATTTTGGACACCATACATCGTAATAATCCTTATAAACTATGTTAAGGAACTGTGGTGTAATTTTTTCTGAACGGTTTATTATAAGTTTTATGCCTTTAAAGAAGTTTTATTAAAGAGCGGCGTAATGAACCACAGATGTATTACCATTAAGTCCTAATTAACTTAAAACATGACTAATAACCTATGAACATGTAGTATTATATGATTACAATTTAACATAATATATCATGAATGCTGTTATAATATCATAAGTGTGTTACAAACATGGCTGCTCACATATGCCATCCTGTCTCTGGCAAAGAAGAGATTGCAGTAAGTAAAATTATTTGCTAAAGACAAATACTGGAAATTAAACATATACATATTACCATTATCTGAAAAGCTTAGAACCACCGTTTTATATTTATTAAAGTTTGTAGTGTTATACATCATGTGTAAACAAGTCACAAGTTATTATTTACGACATTGCTTCAGTCCTCGTCATCAGAGTCTTCTGTGTACAACAGATTCCTTCACCTTGTTTAGGCATTTCTCATCATCAGCTTGACAGTTACACATCTCGGTGCATGTCATGCTATTCTTTTTTATTCTTTCTGTATGAATATGACAATGATCCACATTTCCTGATGCCACATCCACATTTAACAAGTTCTATGATTGCTTCTGGAGCTGGTGGTTGGTCTGATATTACTAGTATGAAACAGTCATTGTCAATCTTCCAACCATGCTCTAATTGTGAAAGCATTTCACTGTCTGCATCACAAGACCACAGAAGAGCTTGATACCTTCCTCTCAATATATGATACTTTAGAGTTGCTGCAGTCGCTGGTAGTTCTCCAGCTTCTGCCTGCGTTTTCTTGAAGAGATGCCATCTAAGTTATGACAGTTTAGTGAAAGTCATTCTTGGACAGTAGAGCTTAAATACAAATTCCCTTAGACCAATAAACATGTCTGCTGGAGGGCATTTGGTCTACTCAGCATCTTGAACGCATCTAGGACTTTTGTGTTAGATTTCATCAAAGTGCTCCAACATGCTTTCTTTCCTTTGCCAACAAATTTTCCAATGCAGTCAGATCCTGTGAAGGCATGGAAACCTGTAAGGCTCTCTGCCCAATGTGTCGTCGCTCACCAGTTCCTGTTTTCATACTTGTATTTTCTCCAAGTTGAGGCTGCTTTAATATGCCAAACACATCAGTGTCTGGTGACTTGATATGTACAGTGCTGCCCTTCTGTGATGCATATACTGTATGTCCTGCTTAAGTTCTATAACTTGTGATAGCAATTTGATGGTTGAAGTCTTATTTGCTGCTTTTCACGACAGAAGATTAACCTTGGACATCTTTTCCCAGATGCTCAATGGACCAACAATACGTTTCTTGACAAAATTTTCATAATTTTGTCTTCCAACTTCATATGCACATAGATTGTCATATTTGGCATTTTCTGGCATTACAGCTCCAGTTACCAAGTTTAAAAGAGCATCATTCTGTTCTTTATGTCTTTATGAGGTTTGATATTTTATGTAATGAACTTAATTTGCTTAAATGGTAGTATATGATCTTTTATCACCTTAGACATACTGTGCGTCATGCCTCTCAAGTGATTTTTTTCCTCTCTTACGTCTCTGGACAAATACGACCTTTATCCCATCAGAAAAAATATCACCATATATTTTCTTAATCTACAGGTGCCAAGGTTTAAAATGACGGATGGTGTTAAAAATTAACCTGAAATTTTTACGTGACCACATATTGTCTTGTTGAGTTTCTGAGAGAACTTCACGGCTAAATAGCGCCTCTGTATTGATAGCCGGTACATGTCGTAATATCCACCGCTCATAGTTAAATCTTTATGTCCGTTTATTTTGTCCTAATTTAAGTATCAAAGAGTGTTTTTATTTTTAAGTATCTTAAGTATCTTTTTTCTCACTCTTAAGTATCTAAGTATGATGTTTTTTCCATTTTTAAGTAACTAACCATATTTTTGTTTTCATTATAAAATGTGATTGATATAGACAACAGAAGTAAATATCAGCTGGAGGTCGTAAACGAAGCTGATGTGAAGTATTTTGACTCACTGTTCCCACGAACTATTTGCTTCTCTGGTTTATACCGAAGAAATAAAACCGTCAACGAACCATCCGATTCAAATGTGTCTTAGGCGATACAGGGTGTCTAGGCGTCATTCTGATACCAAGAATGACTTTGTGTACTGTGGTGAAGCTGGGGGTAGGATAGGGTTGGGTTGGGTTGGGATGGGTTAGGATTACGCATGTGGGTATATTCTGTCGCATTTTATAGGTATCTTGCGTCTTTCTCTTTATTCCTTCTTTATCATGAGTATCTGTGCCTATTAATACACCACCTCGCAGGATAGTGGAAGAGGAATGGATAGTAACGAGATAATATTCTTCTTACATATACCTTAGCTTGATTACAGGTAACACCAGGTAGAAGTTACGTGACTCTTAAGAGTTTTCCTCGACTTGGCTGATTCAACTGTAAGACTTGCTGTATTTATCCTTATTAAACTCCTCCACCTGTAAGACCCTCCACTTGTAAGACTCTCCACCTGTAAGACCCTCCACTTGTAAGACTCTCCACTTGTAAAACCCTTTATGGATTTGAAATACCTTCTCGTCTTGACTCCACTAGTACTGTACACACTCTCTCTAGCCTTAGTTTACAGTAATGTTGAAGTATATAATGAAGACTCACAGCTCATGGGTTAGAAAAACAAAAGATGCTTGTTTTATTTATTTATTTATTTATTTATTTATAGCTTATTTTAGAATCCCCGAAAGTTAGAACAAAATGGCTGACAGGACTCACAAGCGGGCGATGTTTACAGTATGGACCAAGAATAAAAAATAAATGAAAAATAAAATAAATAAATCGTAAATTGGTGCATTGTTTCTCCAGGGGTAATTATAGAAGTACAAATGTTCTCCAGCAGTGGGTAACGATCATAGCCACGTATAGAGCTTCTAACGCAGGTAGATTGATATAGATGCATTACCTGGAGTTAGTGGGTTACAGGGGCCTCCTACACGATAATATTAAGGTGTTTTTTCCTTCTGTTTGTGGCACTTGAGGTGTTTAGGTTAGGTTTAATTAAAATGGTTTAGTTATAATAGTTATATTACGATAAGTTAAGTTGAATTTAGAACTTTTGATTTGCATATATCGTGTTTTAGAAGGATTTGTTAGCTAATAAGTTTAATTTGGATAAGTTTAGTTTAATTTAGATCATTTGATTTTACAAGGTCGTATTATAATGACTGGGAACCATATAGAAAACTGTTAGAGAAGTAAATATTTCTACGGCAGTGAATGAGTAAGTCAATAAGTGGTGTATAGAGCTGCTGACGCAACTTAAACGGTATATACTGTACATTATATGTTATCAGAGCTTTCCTGTTGTACGTAACCGCCTCCGTCAAAGTGTCTTACTGGCTCATGTGAAGATTAGCCTCTAGTTTATTTAACCTCAAGATTAACTACACTGGCACTGCCTGACCTGACCTGACCTGACCTACCCTACCCTACCCTACCCTACCCTACCCTACCCTACCCTACCCTACCCTAACCTAACCTAACCTAACTTAACTTCCCAAGTAGCGTTAGGTTAATCATTAGATGAAATAAGCTGGGAGGGTTAATCTTCAGGTAATCTATCTTAATTAACAATTTTGGTCAGGTGAGGCCTTCCTTACCTTACTCGAGAGCAGGAGGAGGAGGACTTGCTAACGTCTACAGATCATCGTCAACCAAGGCAGATATTGAATACCTTTTGTTTACCTTCGTGGCTTAAGAACACATCTTAACACCATAAGACTATTCGCCTCAATACAATAATACAGTAATTGATTATTGTATTCTAATAAAATTTACGGTGTATCTTGTGAACCAGATTTATTGTTTGACCTTCGTGAATGAGAAACTGGTTGAGGTGTATTGTGGTAAACATCCTTAAGAGCAGCTCTGTGTGTTCTTACGACCTCAAAGTAACACAAAAGGTAGCCAATATCTACCCTTGATCAGTCACTTTATGTAGATGTCAATTGTGTCATTTTTCTAGACTTATTGCCCCCTGGAGGAGAAAGTAAATACAATGTTGATATATTTTGGTCACAACACACACTAGTAGATTATTTTTCCTTTTTAACTAAATAATTAACACTATGAAGCTAACTAATTATATAACTCAAAGATGGTAAGCAATATGGCGTCGATATTGTTCACATACTCTATGATAAATAGATGTATTGTCTGTTTAATTTTAGGGAAGAATTTAATTTATAAACTTTTGAGAATCTGGATACAGGCGTTTTGTCTTTGTGTGTGTGTGTGTGGTGATGATGACGCATACTTTCCTCTGCAGTGAAAAAAATATCTTGACATTGCAAAGTTTAACTGTAAGCCGAAGGAACGTTTGTAATGTGACTTGTTATGTGAAATTGTAACTTGAAATTCTTTGTGAAAAAATATTTCCCTATAAAGTTTGGCAATAAATGAAGTATTACATCAAGGTGTAACTTGTAGTTCCTTGTGGAGTAATTACCTATGTGGACGATACAGCTACTCCAGGGTGTAAGACCTAGAGTAGAAAGTCTTTAGACCTTACCTGAGGTTGAAAGACTCTTATAGTGGAACGTCTTAGGTATTGAAACTTTAATTACAGTAAATAAAATATAATCTACCTAAACATTCCTTCACCTGGCGACAACTAATGATACAGGTGGTGTAATAGCTCTTTAAAATTCCTCCGTTTGATATAATAATGACCACACATGAACTTATAATGTGCAATATCTTGATAACACATTAGCTGCAACATTACACATAGTCCAGTGTATGTGTAGTGAGGGACATCTACCTAAATGAGTTACAGAATGTGGAGTTGAGGCAAAAAAAAGTTGGGACATGTTTGAGATCATCAGTTGAGCCAAACGTTTATACTCAATATTGTTTTAATGGTATTTTAGAGCGACCGAAAAATGTAAACAAAATGGCCGGCTAGGTGACACATACCTTACAAGAAATAAACATGAGAACGAACACACACACACACACACACACACACACCAGTTTTACCCACATTATCACCAGACTATCGGCATACCTGGTCGGTGGACACCTGCCTCCTCCTCCTCCTCCTCACCTTGCTAATATGCTAATATGCTAATATGCTCTGGTATGTTCCAGTCTATTTAAGATATGCTCCCATCTATCTTAAAGAGCTTATGCTAGGTTGGTCTGATATGCTCCTCAAAGACTATGCTGATATACTCTTGTCATCTGATATGCCATTATGTTCATATCACTCTAAAGGATATACTAATATGTTCTGATATGTTGGTATGGTTCTGTCTCTCAGAGGGTGTGCTGATGTACTATAAGAGCATATGGGGTGTGCTGATATACTTGGTTATGTAGCTAGGCTCATATCTCTCTTACAGGGTATGCTAATATACCCTGATATGCTTGCATCTATCTCTGAGCGTATACTGGTTGACTGTAATGACATAAGAGATATGCTGGTATGCTTCTAAGGGAATATGTTAACATACTCTAATAATAATTTAAAATGAGGTTAGCTATACCTTAGATTCAGGGGATATACTGATATGATATGAATTAACCTAGAAGTATACTGATATGTTCTCAAGGCATTCAGGGGATCTGTTAGTATGCTTCGACATACTTTCGGAACAAGGTAAACTGGACCTTCAGAAGATAGGGTGATATGCTGACATATTCTGATGGATCTAAGAGAGAGTGGAAGACTATGAGAGCTAGTTAATATACTCAGGTATGTTGATATCGCTATAGAAGCAGGAGACAAGTTGATCTGCTTCGAGGACACTAATCTGTATAATGATTTTTTTCCCTGACTGTTAAGAAGTATACTGGTATATTTCAAATGTTGCTTAGTATTATAGTATACTTTGGGCTGTTCTGAACATATTTCACAGCTGATTTTCAGAAATATATGCTGCTGTCACTGGCTTGTTTATTCCGGAGACATTGATTATACTTTGAGTATGTTGATATGCTTTGTTACCAGTCAAGGAATATGCTGTTATGTTCTGACACTTCTCAGTGATTACCCTGATATACTTAGATACCTGACAGTATTTATTGGAGTATAGTGTCCTATACTCTGATGTCATTCTAGTGATATGCTGATGAGCTGACATACCGCTTTATGTAACTGTGATATATTGAATCATATACATCCATTCCTCACGCTTAATATATATGATATTCTAAACAATGCTGATATTATTTATGTTATACCCTGATTATATACTAACATACTACAGTGTCATTTATAGTGTATGATATTAAACATTCGGGGGTATACTTTGAGGTTATTTAGAGAATATGATGACAAACGGTGATATACTCTGATGCCATATTTGGTATACACAGATATATTGATATAATTTATATAATATACCGATAGATATAACTAAATATCTGTGAAGTAAATCCTGTACTTTTTGATATACCATTCAGGGTGAAGGTATGCTAATATACCACGATAGCACCGTCTCTCAGCGCTAATATACCCTGATGGCACACTTAACATCCTGGCGCCGGTCGTGGGGTATACTGATATGCTAAAGTCTTCTTCATCTTCTAATATCTCGACTTCAGCTTCGTAAACTGTGATTACTTAAACGTATTTAACGCTCGTTTACGTAACTTTTTTTGTAGAATAAATGAATGTATATCCGGGGTTCTTCTGTTTCTTTGTCCATCTGATGTTTGCGTCCATGTTGAGGAGAACCACTTAGCAGGGCTCGCATTTTCCCATAATGTGTTACCTCAAGTTCCATAATTTGCACTTAGTGAAGCCACGATATCCGGCGTTATGTTGCCCGTCTTACTTCCTTCTGGGTTATGTGTCTTAAGTTGGTGAAAAAATTAAATTAAGGCTGAATTATTGTTAAATGTTAAGGTATTATAGTACTTGTCTGTCGTGTTGTTAATATAACATGGTTTCACCAGCAGTATGTACTCAAGAGCTTATTAACATCGTTGACGAGTCAGAGCCGCAACACTGAACCAATCTATATGAACATTAACACAAAAAATAAATTGTTACATTACATCGACTATCAAGACATAACTTACAATACAAATTAATAAATAATTGTACCAGGCAGATAAAAATATTAGTTACGAAAAATTATGAAAATAGTCTTAATGTTCACGCCAGAACTTACCCCATAACAAAAGCCATACAACATTTTCCCAGTTAAGACTTCGTTAAATACAATCTCAAACTCCTTCTCAGTAACTGTGTGTTGGTGGTGTGCCACGTGTGGTGTGTGTGTGTGTGTGTGTGTGTGTGACAGCACCTTTGATTTATACAAATATTCACCCAAATGAATAACACCAAGTAATTCACCATGTTATTCACGACTATTAGATCACTTGGCTTGCGTCTCTCAAAAGGTCGAGCCAGGGTCAGCTGATTCAGTAAACACCGCTCACATTAATAGGGACCTGCCACACTTTGCCATAAACAGATAAATTGTACCGGGAATTTTCCCCCACACACTCATCATTGTCACTTTATGTAACTTGCTGACAAAACCCATGACCCTTCAGGCCTTTTACGCCCTTAATGCATGAGTCATAAAGGCAAGCATGAACTCCGCATGCTTCCCAGTTGGGCACTGTAAACGCTTCTGCGCTTCACCTTGCACAGGATGTAAGGGGGTGCCCAATAAGCTAGCCCCCTCGTGGGCAATCTGTAATCACTACCACTGTCTCGCGGCCCAGAGTAGTAGTTGGACATATCACTAGACAGGGAAATTCACACTTAACACAAGTGTTATCTCAAGGTCATATTCACAACACTTCCCTGGACAGAATTCATAATTTATTTTCTCATATTACATCTGTGTGTATACCTGCTACTAGATAAACAGAAAATGCCAAGAAGTGTTTACATCAAGCGCTGCCACTTAAGAGTTCCAAGAACTAAATTAAAACAATTAGTGTGTGTGTGTGCATGGTGTGAGTGTGCATGGTGTGTGTGTGTGAGTGTGCATGGTGTGTGTGTGTGCATTGTGTGTGTGTGTGTGTGTGTGTGTATATGGTGTGTGTTTGTTTGTTTGTATGGTGTGTGCATGGTGTGTGTGTGTGTGTGTGTGTATGTGTGTATGGTGTGTGTATGTGTATGGTGTGTGTATGTGTGTGTGTGT
>NW_024717604.1:0-17874 GCF_018991925.1 Homarus americanus | reverse complement strand
GTATGTTGTGTAGGAGTGAAGGAAGGACTTGTAGTATTGTGTAGGGGTGAGGGATGGACTTGGTATGTTGTGTAGGAGTGAGATAAGGACTTATAGTATTGTGTAAGAGTGAGATAAGGACTTGTAGTATTGTATAAGAGTGAGATAAGGACTTGTAGTATTGTGTAAGAGTGAGATAAGGACTTGTAGTATTGTGTAAGAGTGAGAAAAGGACTTGTAGTATTGTGTCGGCGTGAGGGATGGACTTGGTATGTTGTGTAGGAGTGAAGGAAGGACTTGTAGTATTGTGTAGGGGTGAGGGATGAACTTGGCATGTTGTGTAGGAGTGAGAGAAGGACTTGTAGTATTATGTAAGAGTTAGGGATGTACTTGGTATGTTGTGTAAGAGTGAGGGATGGACTTGGTATGTTGTGTAGGAGTGACAGAATTTCGTCGCAAATGCTCTATCTCATTCACCAGACTGAAAATAAAACACAAGGGTTTTATCTTTGGGGAGGGAGTGAGTTTTATAAGGCACTAAATATATTTGATTGAGAGGTAATTACACTGCTTCTTCAGTAGGTAGGACTATATTTTATATTTGTTCCTGTATGTAAACATTGTCTAGTATGTTATATATATTAATTTATAATAAGTATGTAATAAGTAAATCAGCTTAACGTTGTGCATTTGTTAGGTAAAATAGTATGGTAATTGGCGGCATGGTATCCACATTGTGTGGGTCACAGCAAGTGCAGGGAGGTAGACGAGCCTGGCTGGTGATAGTGTGTGGCGCAAGTGTGGTACAATTGGTCTGGACTCAGGATATATTTATATGGAGATAAGTGGTGTATACTTTTGTACTTTTCTAGTGTATGGTGAGGCTGAGGTTCGGGTTTGGGTTAATTTAGGCTGTGGTCATCTGTACTGTACTTAAATTGTTCCTTTACTTGACCTTTGTTTGTGGCCAAGTTATGCATTTCATGATTCATCTTCAACATGATACCTATATTTTGACTTAATCTGGGGGTTATTATTGAGAATCCGGTGGAGATAATATAAGAGTCATTATAGTGTTTACCCTGCTTGTTGTTGTGACCACTCGTGTGACTTGTGACTTGACTAGTGGTAAATTCTTGATAAGGAGGACTGCTGGCATAACAGTATGAAGAAAGAGTGATATTAATACTTGTCGCCCTGCAATATATACAAAAAAACTATTTTTGGTTAATAAAATTTTAATTTCACAGGTATTAACAGAAAATACTACTCCAGGGAGGATGAGGACCATAACTTGGTGTACAGATGACGAGGCAACATCAAGATGGACAAGAGAAACGATCAAGAGTACAGTAAAGGATGAACATTCTCTAAATAACTCAGTCTACCAAACATGACAGGAAGTTCTATTGTATATATGTAAGTGTTGGTTAAATACGTCCACATAAATACTAAAACAGATTATAACAGTGTGTTGAAATCTTATCTACTGACTACTGTAGCACTGTAGGATTGAGGAAAGAACAAGCAATGTTATGTAAGAGTGAGGGAAGGACATGCGTTGACGTGGAGGAGTGAGGAAAGGTTATGCGGTGTTGTGTAGGAGTGAGGGAAGGACATGAAGTGTTGTGTAGGAGTGAAGGAAGGACATGAAGTGATGTGTAGAAGTAAGGGGAGGACTTGCAGGGTTATGTAGACGAGGGAAGGACTTCTAGTATTGAGGGATGGACTTGCAGTGTTGTGTAGAAATGAGGGAAGGACTTCTAGTATTGTGTAGGAGTGAGGGAAGCACTTGCAGTTTTGTGTAGAAATGAGGGAAGGACTTTTAGTGTTGTGTAGGAGTAAGAGAAGTACTTGTGGTGTAGGAGTAAGGGAAGGACTTGTAGTGTGGTGTATGAGTGAGGGAAGGACTTGTAAATGTGGTGTAGTAGTGAGAGAAGGACTTGTAGTGTGGTGTAGGAGTGAGGGAAGGACTTGTAGTGTATTGTATGAGTGAGGGAAGGCCGTAAAAAGGTAGAGTGAGGGGATTTAGGTATTGTGGGTATTGAGTGAGGGAAGGACTTACAGGGTTGTGGGAAGGATTTGCAGGGTTGTGTATGAGTGAGAGAAGGAGTTGTAGTGTGGCGTAGAAGCAGGAATACCCTGGTGGCGTAGAAGTGAGGGAAGGACTTGCAGTGTTGTGTATGAGTGATGGAAGAACTTGCAGTATTGTTTGTGAGTGAGGGAAGGACTTGTAGTATTGTGTAGAAATGAGGGAAGGACTTGCAGGGTTGTGTAGGAGTAAGGGAAGGACTTAAATGGTTGTGAAGGAGTGAGGGAAGAACTTGCATGGTTGTGTAGGAGTGAGAGAAGGGCTTATAGTGTGGTGTAGGAGTAAGGGAAGGACGTACAGGGTTGTGAAGTAGTGAGAGAAGGACTTGCAGGGCTGTGTAATCTTTTATGTGGATTTGTAACTAGACAGTCAGGAAGTATTTTGTTCAACTTAATTATTTTGGAGTTTAGTTTCATCTTCAT
This sequence comes from Homarus americanus, assembly GCF_018991925.1. Classification (NCBI taxonomy): domain Eukaryota; kingdom Metazoa; phylum Arthropoda; class Malacostraca; order Decapoda; family Nephropidae; genus Homarus; species Homarus americanus. The sequence goes on along the minus strand of NW_024717604.1, from coordinate 15,381 downwards.
TTGCAAAACAAAATATTTTATTCTTCCTGGCAGTGAAATACAAGATGTTAGTTTGAGATTTTACTGTAACATTAAGTAATTATTATAGCTTTACAACTTACTTGTAACCGATGAGCATTCCCTGTGGAAAAACTTTTGAAATTGTAAAAAAAAAAAGATTGTATTTGTTGTGAGGCCCCCAGGGCTTATATGCCGCCGCCATGGACTGTTTGGCTAATTAGGGCTGTGTGATGATCATAGGTGGTTGTATAATGTATTTAAGGACTATGTAAGGTTGTCAGAGGTAGTCTGATCCAACCAGAGGCTGTTTGTGGCTATATTGTGAATATCAACTTGGAGATGTGTGAGGCTCTTAGAGAGCTACTGTACTTGTGACTGAGGGGGTTAATTGATGCTCCTCATGTATGTGTACAGAAAAAGATGAATATATCCTAAGTCAGTCTACCCGACATGACAGGAAGTTGTATTGTGTATAATATTTACTGTTGGTTCGACAAGTCTTTTTAAATGCTTAAATATATTATAACGGTGTATAGAAAGTTTATCTACTGATTACTGTAGGACTGAGGGAAGGACATGCAGTATTGTGTGTTATTGATGGAAGGACTTCAGTATTGTGTAGGAATGAGGGAAGGACTTGTAGTGTTGTGTAGGACTGAGGGAAGGACATGCAGTATTGTGTAGTATTGATGGAAGGACTTCAGTATTGTGTAGGAATGAGGGAAGGACTTGTAGTGTTGTGTAGGACCTAGGGAAGGACATGTAGTGGTGTTCGTAAATGAGGGAAGGACTTGTAGTGTTGTGTAGGACCTAGGGAAGGACATGTAGTGGTGTTCGTAAAAGAGGGAAGGACTTGTTGACCTCCTAATGAATGAGAGGAGGACTTACTGACCTGCTAATTAGTGTGAGGAGGACTTACTGACCTGCTAATTAGTGAGAGGAGGATTTACTGACCTACTAAGGAGTGAGAGGAGGATTTTCAGTGTTTTATAGGAGTGAAGAAAGGACATGCAATAATGTGTAATATGAGGGAAGGACTCACTGTGATGTGTAGGAGTGAGGGAAGGTCTCGCTGTGATGTGTAGGAGTGAGGGAAGTACTTCAGTATTGTGTAGGAATGAGGGAAGGACATATAATGATGTTCGTAAATGAGGGAAGGACTTGCTGACCTCCTAATGAGTGAGAGAAGGATTTGCAGTGTTTTATCGGGGTGAGAGAAGGACATGCAATGTTGTGTACGATAAGGGAAGGACTTGCTGTGTGTTGGAGTGAGGGTAGGATGCAATGTGTTGTGTAGGATTGAGGGAATGACTTAGTGTTTTTTGTAGGAGTGAACGAAAGACATGCAGCGTTGTGTAGTATGAGGGAAGGATTCATTGTGATGTATAGGAGTTTAAGAAGGACTCACTGTGATGTTTTGGAGTGTGGGAAGGACGTACCGTGATGTGTAGCGGTGAAGGAAGGACTCGCTGTGATGTGTAGGAGAGAGGGAAGGTCTCGCTGTGATGTGTAGGAGTGAGGGAAGGACTCGCTGTGATGTGTAGGAGTGATGGAAGGACTCGCTGTGAGGTGTAGGAGTGACGGAAGGACTCACTGTGAGGTGTAGGAGTGACGGAAGGACTGACTGTGAGGTGTAGGAGTGAGAGAAAGACTGACTGTGAGGTGTAGGAGTGAAGGAGGGACTGATTTGTGAGGTGTAACGTGAAGGGCTTCTGTCTCACCAATGAGGCAGACTACTTGTGATGACGTCATTGCTCTTGTGGTCTGTTCCACCATTGACGTAGACTACTAGTGGTGACGTCACTGCTGTGGTCCACCTATGGAATGCCTAAGGTGACTTCAGCTCACTTAAAATGCAGAGAACTTGTGACATAATATTCCAAGCAAGTTGTAATGATTTAATAAGACCTGAAAATTACAGTAAATTCTTGAAGTAGCATCTTTTAATCCAGTGCCAACAAGAGTAAAATACTTCGTTATACAAGTGGAAATAAATCTGAAGTACAAAATAAGTCAACAATGTCATAACATTGTTGAAGTTACGGTATTTTGTACAGTAGTTTCATCTTCATTTGTATAACACAATGTTTTACTCTAGTTGGCACAGCACTGAAATAAAAGATGCCAGTTTAAAAATTTACCTTAATTATCATTTAGTTATTTATTACGTGTTCACAACTTACTTTGTAACCAATGAATCTTTCCTCTGGACAAACTTTTGTAATTGTATTTTGTTTTTCAAATGTTATACATATTAGAAATTAATTACAAGGCAGTGTATGTTCAAGGGGATAAGTGATGTTTGAGGCAACTTGTGGATGTGTGAGGCTATTAAGAGCCATCTGTGTCTCTGAGGAGGCTGATTGATTCTCCCCTAAGATCTACATGATGCTTCTAGGGGGCTTATAAGTAGCTAGTTGTGTACAGTAAATAAGGGCTACGAGATGACACTAAAGGCTGTCTGTCACTGCTGGGGACAGTGAAGCTGCCAAGGGCTGGGTGCCGAGGCTTCTCTGAGCCCCTTACTCATGAGACACGTCGACCAAGATAAACTGGTAGCCGTGCATGGTCTAGGTTGCGTCGCCTTTATGGGACCCTGTGTGCACAGATTGTAGTACCATAAGGGCAACCTAACATAGCAGTAACCTGGTGTCAATCATTGCAATACCTATTTGTATATTAACTTAATGTATCATATAAATAAAAAACAAATACCCTTTTCTTTCTTTATAATAATCCTAATAAAAAAGTTGGAAACAAAAGGGTTCCAAAGACAAAAATGAAAAGAGTCAATAATTATACTTTCCCGAAAAGTAGAAAATCTACGTCACCGAAAAGGAGATGCTTACGATCTTTTGAGAATTAGAAAAATCGTAAGTTATTTTTTTTCTCTTAAGTTCCAACTTACGACAATTAAAAAGAGCGTAAATTCGGATGCTCAACAGATCGTAAGTATCTACGTTTCGGGAAAGTAGATTATCGACTTTTCTGGGAAGTAAATTATCGAATTTTGGGCAAATATTACCTAATTTTGCGAAGTAGATTATCATAGAAAACGGGAAATTTGTATCATAGAAAATGGGAAATATCTACTTTCCGGGAAAGTTGGTTATCTACTTTCCCGAAAAGTAGATTTTTTTTTTACTTTCGGAAAAGCAGACTTGGTCGACTTTTTCTGGGAAGTTAAATTATCGAATTTTGGGAAATATTACCTCTAATTTTGCGAAGTAGGATTATCATAGAAAATTGGAAATTTAACATAGAAAATAAATATCAGCCGAAAGTTGTTTATCTACTTTCCTGAAAAAGTAGAAGATTTTTTTTTCTACTCGAAAAGTAGATTACTCGACTTTTCTGGGAAGTAAATTATCGAATTTTGGGGCAAATATTACCCAATTTTATGGGCAGAATATCATAGAAATGAAATTGGTATCATAAAAATGAAACATCTACTTTCCGGAAAGTTGGTTATTCACTTCCCGAAAAGCAGATTTTTTCACTTTCGGAAAGCAGGATTGACTTTTCTGGGAAGTAAATTATCGAATTTTGGGGAAATATTACCTAATTTTCCGAAGTAGATTATCATAGAAAACGGGAAATTTGTATCATAGAAAATGGGAAATATCTACTTTCCGAGAAAGTTGGTTATCTACTTTCCCGGAAAGTAGATTTTTTTCTACTTTTCGGGAAAGTAGATTATCGACTTTTCTGGGAAGTAAATTATCGAATTTTGGGCAAATATTACCTAATTTTGCGAAGTAGATTATCATAGAAAACGGGAAATTTGTATCATAGAAAATGGGAAATATCTATTTTCCGGGAAAGTTGGTTATCTACTTTCCCGAAAAGTAGATTTTTTTCTACTTTTCGGGAAAGTAGATTATTGACTTTTCTGGGAAGTAAATTATCGAATTTTGGGAAAATATTACCTAATTTTGCGAAGTAGATTATCATAGAAAACGGGAAATTTGTATCATAGAAAATGGGAAATATCTACTTTCCGGGAAAGTTGGTTATCTACTTTCCCGAAAAGTAGATTTTTTCTACTTTTCGGGAAAGTAGATTATCGACTTTTCTGGGAAGTAAATTATCGAATTTTGGGCAAATATTACCTAATTTTGCAAAGTAGATTATCATAGAAAACGGGAAATTTGTATCATGGAAAATGGGAAATATCTACTTTCCGGGAAAGTTATTATTCATTTCCCATAGATTTTTTTTTCACTTTCGAAAGTAATGACTTTCGAAGTAAATTATCGAATTTTGGGGAAATATTACCTAATTTTGCGAAGTAGATTATCATAGAAAACGGGAAATTTGTATCATAGAAAATGGGAAATATCTACTTTCCGGGAAAGTTGGTTATCTACTTTCCCGAAAAGTAGATTTTTTTCTACTTTTCGGGAAAGTAGATTATCGACTTTTCTGGGAAGCAAATTATCGAATTTTGGGCAAATATTACCTAATTTTGCGAAGTAGATTATCATAGAAAACGGGAAATTTGTATCATAGAAAATGGGAAATATCTACTTTCCGGGAAAGTTGGTTATCTACTTTCCCGAAAAGTAGATTTTTTTTCTACTTTTCGGAAAGTAGATTATCGACTTTTTCTGGGAAGTAAATTATCGAATTTTGGGCAAATATTACCTAATTTTGCGAAGTAGATTATCATAGAAAACGGAAATTTGTATCATAGAAAATGGGAAATATCTACTTTCCGGGAAAGTTGGTTATCTACTTTCCCGAAAGTAGATTTTTTTTCTACTTTTCGGGAAAGTAGATTATCGACTTTTCTGGGAAGTAAATTATCGAATTTTGGGCAAATATTACCTAATTTTTGCGAAGTAGTTTATCATAGAAAACGGGAAATTTGTATCATAGAAAATGGGAAATATCTACTTTCCGGGAAAGTTGGTTATCTACTTTCCCGAAAAGTAGATTTTTTTTCTACTTTTCGGGAAAGTAGATTATCGACTTTTCTGGGAAGTAAATTTTCGAATTTTGGGCAAATATTACCTAATTTTGCGAAGTAGATTATCATAGAAAACGGGAAATTTGTAATAACCTGCCAGAAGATGTGACGGCACCAGGTGTGGGGTCATTTAACACCATAACTGGCGCAGGTCCTGGTATACTGTACACCCGTTAGCCCGTACATGACCAGTACTTGTCAACAGAGTCCTGACCGTCAATCTTGTGAGCTTACAGGTAACAAAGACATTTATTAAGCATGAAACACATCAAAATCCCCACTAACAAAATCCCCCGGGGTGGGACACTACTGTATACTTCCCCTCCTATCATTAATCCCACACTCGTAAATCCCCTGGGGTTAGGATTACCTGGTAGGGAGGGAGGGAAGGAGGCGGAGCACAGGTGCGGGAGGCGGCGGGAGTCTTGTATACCTCTATTGATTACTCGAGCAATACTCACCTGTGCTGAGAGAATCAATGAGAGCTGCGTAGGGGTTCGGGAGCCGAGACCTGGGGGCGGGGGGAGGCCAGGCACTGCGAGATTAGGGGAAAGTAGAGAGAGAGAGAGAGAGAGAGGATATGAACTAGTAAATATTAAAAAGTATACAAAGAATGGAGATAGTAAATAAAGATAAATAAGACGAAGAAACTTAAGGGGGAAATACTGAAAGAGAGGAACAACTGTACAGACGAGAGGAACAAGAGGGGAACTACACACGAGAGGTAGGAAGCAAGAAGAGGAGAACACCAAGAGAAGAATGACCTTTAAGGAGGAGAGGGGGAAGGTCAGGCTCTGTTAGGAGTGAGGGGAACAAGGGCCTGGAGAGAGGAGAGATGGTCGCACCTACAGGAGGAAATGATCTAAAATTACTACTACTACTACTACTATTTAAATGGCCTCCATCCTCCCCCAATAGCCACACCTTCGCCGCCATTTTATTACCTTAAAATTAAATATCCTAATACATAATAATAATAATAAAAATAATAATCTGGCTCTTGAACTCCCTCCTCTTTACCCTGAAGGAACAAGGGAATACATATCAAGAAGCTGCACTATCCCACAACTCACTACCTCTTGCCAACACGAAACAAAATCAACGCCACACAAGTTGTTTTAAGGAACCACTGCAGGAACAATAAGAGGAAAAGATACCAGGGCTATTTTTTTCCTCTTGAGATGACCCTGGATGACGTGGTAAGAACCTAACATAGTATACCGTTGTTAAGACCTCGACTTCGGCAAACTTCAAGGGAATGTCTTTGTCACAGAAATTATAGCGCCATTGTGGAAATTTCGTCATCGATGATCTCATTGTCATTAACGAGAAAAAAACAATCTTTAATTTTGTATTTATCCGAAGTGTGTCCGTTCTGTGTCCTAGGGTATAAAATTACTGGGAGGTGTAGGTGATGGGGTGTATTGAGGTGGGTAGTGGGTGCAGGGGTAGGGGTGTGAGTGTAGAGGGGGTGGGTGTATGGATGTGTAGGGGGTGTGGGTGTGTGGGGTGTAGGGGAGGGGGTAGGGGGGGGGAGTGTAGAGGGGTGTGTGATGTAGGGTGGTAGGGGTGTGGGTGTGGGGAGTGGGTGCAGGGGTAGGGGTGTGAGTGTAGAGGGGGTGGGTGTATGGATGTGTAGGGGGTGTGGGTGTAGGGGTAGGGGTGTGAGTGTAGAGGGGGTGGGTGTATGGATGTGTAGGGGGTGTGGGTGTAGGGGTAGGGGTGTGAGTGTAGAGGGGGTGGGTGTATGGATGTGTAGGGAATGTAGGTGTGGGTGTAGGGTTAGGGGGAGTGGGTGTAGTTGGTGTGGGTAGGGGGTGTAGGTGTAGTTGGTGTGATGGGTGTAGGTGAAGGGGTGTAACACAGGGCCGTCAGTACTGGACATCGTCACCTCGTAAAGTACAATAATCAACCTTGGCTACTTAAACTTGTCCTTGAATTTAAACCGAAAGTGATCGTGCAGTCATTTCATTTTCAAGAATCTAAAAACAAATTTTCATAAATTTCATATTAAAATTTGAGATAAGACCAATTATTTATGAATAAATAAATGTTTGTTATCACAGACAAATAATGGTGGCATTAACAGGAGTGTACACCAAGGTCGCGTGTGAGGGTGATGGTAGTGTGTACACAAAGCACCACTATGCCTGTAACAAGAAAATAATAATAATGTTTAATGGTAGATATTTTGATTGTATATTAAATAACAAAGGTGAGGTGAGGGAGACGGGCGCGGCGCCGCCCTGCATAGCTCCCCAGCGCACCTGTGGACGGTGTCAAGTTTATCACAGAGCTCATTGGTCGGTGAGCCGCTCGAGGGAACACACACGATCCCTCCCTCTCTCTTACCCATGACCGCTTACCCTACCTATCCTCCCCTCTCTCCACAACTCCCTTACCTACCCTCTCACCGCACCCCAGTCTCTGTTGAGTCTTGTACCCATTCCCTCCTACCCATCTCGCGGTGAGGGCAGAGTGATACAAGTGTCAAAAGTTGCCAGAAATAGTGACGAAGACCCTAGGAGGAGGAGCCTCGAGCAGGACACAAGAAGAGCTCCTGTTGACGGCGGGCTGACTGCTGGTGGTGCATGAGTGTTCAACTTTTCACTCCAACCTACAAGACGGACGGCGTCACGTACAACAACAGTAACGGCACCATGTCGTCCATAGACCCACAAGTCATGACAGTAGGTGTACGTACTACCATGATTCACTGTACTGCACCGGGGGTCAACACAAGGACCGGGATACACCAGTGAAACATTACTTTAAACGAGGAGTCAGCCGCGTACTGAGTCACTCAATGTTCCTCTTTATGTTTACATTAGTGTGTGATAGATCGTGTGCAGCTGACAGTGTGCGACGGTGAAGTTTCTCTACATAACGTATTTAGTTAGGTGTAAAGTGAGTGCAGTAACGAAAACACCATCCTCTTTACACCAACACACTCTAAACCTTCCTTCCGAGTTTCATGATATAATAGGAAAAAACTCGAATTGTTCATAAACTTTACTTTTATTTACGTAATTTCATGCAGCGGTAAATTACATAACAGTTTGTCACACAACAATTGAAGGACACAACTCTATTTAATTCTAAAAATACAGAACAATGGAACAGATGATGCAAATTTACAACCAGAACCAGAGAGGGGCAACATAACTTCACACCGACCCTAGTTATTTAAAGAGGAGCCTTCCATCTTGTCTACCTTCCCGCGCCACCCACCACAGTGTTACGTTGTTATGGTAACTGATCGCTCCTCCCCCTACCCATGACATGCACACCTGTATCACTTATTCACAGTGTAATGGTATTCGTTACGTAACCCATGCCACTCGTGTATTAACCTTGCATCTAATTTTGTACTAGTTTATTTACCTGATATACCAAGTCAAGTTAACTGACCATTAAGCGCTTCCAGAATTACGAGAGAACTTTTCCCAATATCATTTGTGGTGTTCGGGAAAGATCTGATATCAACTTCCAAAAGTCTTAAATATCTTACTGTGTGTTGTGTTGTAGTGTGTTAAGTTACCAAGACAACGAATGTTACGCCATTGTCGAGTTTTCTTGCTACAAGTCACCGAAGATCCGAACGTTTCCATACACGCCTGTCAATGGGCTTTAAAATACTGCAGATGTCCCGCACTTTTACATCTTACAGCGTTCTATCACGTTTCCTCATCACGGCAGTTCTGATATTTTTTCCCCAGTTTCACGATGGAGTTATATTTACTGGGCAACATTTTCATAACATCTACAGTCATTAACAACACCCTAGAACATAGATGGATGAGTATTATACAATGTGTGTGTGACTGGACGCTCAGCTGAGGAGGCGACTTCAGAATGAATGAAAACAGTTAGGTTCTTCTCGGGAGGCAGTGTTCGCGGTGTCCATGGCTGGTTGCCGGTCTTATTATACATCCATTCATTCATTCATGGTGTACCATACATTTATCCCTGTTATTCCTGGGTTGTCATTAGTGTATGTTTCTCCTAAACCTCGACGGTCTTATCCATCTGTGTTGTGTGTTATTATCACCTAGGTATTACCACACTGCTTCCATCACTGTGTCGTGGTGATGGTGTTAAAGCACTCGAGGGGTGAAACCTTGCTCGAAGTTCCCGGACAGGTAACTTAAAGGGCTGCCATGCTGAATCTCGAGTCACATCCAATATGTCGATCCTGTTCTGACCATTTCACATGTATGTTGTATGAGGCCAGAGGAAGACACTCGTAAGAGAGTTCAAAGGTCATGGGAGTGTTGGTGGTACAGCGGGAACGCATGGATTTCTCTCGTATGTCCGGGCCCGAGACACACATGGAAGGGGTTGTTATTCACTGTATTACATCTTCCTCCTGTACTAACACTGGACAATAAAGTTCATACCAAAGAACAGACCAACCGCCCGAACGTCTAATAAGCTGATAAAGAGTAAAATAATGAATTGAAGGTCAAGACATAAGGTGGGAAATATTAGGTGTGGCAGAGTAGGACGCGGGAGGTGAACTACAAGGTGGGCCTGACGACACACCTTCCTGCCTGCCTTTATGGCTTCCTGTGTGGCAACCAAGGTGATGACCATACACTGTACACGTTAAACTGTTGGTGTGGTGACTGTCTTGACGGAGAGTGACACCTTCCATATTGTGGCAAGTTTATCGTCACGCTACACACACACACACACACACACACACCTCTCTATTGCCTTTATGAATAGGAGGAAACATGGGCGTGGCGGATGTGTTTGTGGGTGTTGGAGGGTGTCAGTGTGTGTGTGGTGGTGCCGTGATGTAGGGTGGAGGGTGTAGGTGGTGGAGTGTCAGTGTGGGTGGTGGAGGGTGTTAGTGTGGGCGGAAGTGCGTGTGGTTAAGGGAGGGAGGGGGGGTTGATACACATTGGTCCTGGGAGTGGAAACACGACTACACTCAACACCTCTCTACACCTCACTACACCACGCGTGCCGTAACATCAGAGGGTTGAGACACAGAAAATCCCACACGAGTTGGATAGTTGCACTGTTGGCTGCACACTTCCGGGTTCACTGTACAAAACATTAATTTACCTTAAGTGTTGGTCAGAGAGAATATAAAGTTAGTTACTGAACACTGTTGGTCATAGTCGTGGAGTGAGCGGAGGTGTAGTTCTTATGCACATTATCAACGTCTGCTGTTTATTGACGTCTCACGAAGGAATTTTATTTATCACTAAACGGGTGCGGCGGCCGAGTGCATACAGCGTTCATCTCCTGTCCTAAAGGTCGCTGGTTTCATCCCTGTGCACCCAGCTGTAACGTTACAGTGAAGGCTGTGAAGAGCAGTTAGCCTTGTGTACGGAAGGGTTAATATACTGTAAGCACACTGACCCTAACGCCGTCATGACTATGGGACCCACTTTCAGTGTTCACATCATAAAAATAATTAGAAACAAGTGAAAAGTTAGCAACCCTCGCTCTACAGGTGGGGGACAAGCGTGTAATGGACACACACACACACACACACACACACACACACACACACACACACACACACACACTATAATTATGATTTTCAGTTATGTTGCATTTTAGTACAACACACTACAGGTGAGACTATAGAAACATCTTACCTAAGTATAACATAAAATACTTTGAGTTAATTCATATAAATGAAATAATGCGGTAAATCTAAAATGACGGTAAACTTAGGAAAATGCGTCCATGTTTACGAGCCTCAGGTGTGGGAGGCTACGAGACTACTACACACACCATTTGAGCCATTACAGGTCAGAGCCAATCATAAACAACTTAATTTTACTTACTAATTATCAAAGCTTATTACAGTATGTGACTGAGTTGAGTCTGGTGGCTTCATGTCGTATACTGTCATAAATTATTAAAGCCGCTGATATGGATTTTGAGTGACTGGATTATTATGGCATGTTGTTTTAATTACACCGCCATGAACTGTACTAGCAATAATAATTCATGCTTGGAAGTTAAAGTTAGTAGTTTGCAGAAAGGATATCAGTCAACGTTACCAGTGGTGGTGTGGTGAGGCTGCCACCTGACATTATTTACACCTGAGTAAACACACGGGCGCGTCCACAGCTGTATAGATCAACCAACACCCACTGACGTCACGTGCCTGTAGCCAAACGTTAGAGATATAATTGGATACATTGGTATTATGCAATACTGTATATCTAAAGAACAATAAGACCAAAGCTATAGTAAAGGATAGATCACAAACTTTTTTGTTTTATAATATAATTTCAGATAAAAAATATCTTACAATAAAAAAAATTAACCTTTGAGTAAAAAATGTTAAAGCATCTTATTGTGTACACAAATGTTAAGCCCAGAAACAATAGAACACTGCTTGGCTATATAAAAACCAACTCACTATGAACCTTTAAGGTTAATTACCTTGATGACACACAAGTGGTGATGTGCAGATATTGCCCACACTGCTCTGCCTTATACAGTGGTGCCTCACCTGCCTTACCTCACTGTCATGAATGTGACGGCAGATGACATTCAGAATGCCATCAGTGTCACGATACCACAAGTCGTTAATAAAGTGAAAATTTTCAAGGTTTTGGTAAATAAGTATTTTCAAAATACGCTATGCATCTTACACTAATGGCGATAAATTACCAGCTATATAAGATTCTCGTGATCACAACTAAATGTGAGAGATAACTATGATAAACATATCCGAGCCTGAGACGGCACACCACCACCAGCAGTACACACCAAGCTGACGTAGAACATCTTACACCGTATAATGGACGTAAGGAATTACTGTCCAGAGTAAGTGGTCACAGCTCCAAGCGAGTTACCTGAAAGATGTTTGGACAAACATGAAGTAGATCAAGATGACATTCCTGGATGCAAAACTCTTAATATATTTGCTTAATGGCCACCCCAACTAGAGTTGGCCATGCCGAAAGAATGAGGCCTGTGTAGGATCACTCCATTGTTCTCGATTGTCTTATCCAGGGACATTTTAAAACCTAGCACTATTCTTGCTTCCACATTGAGTAGAAATTAACAGATGGTTCGATAGGTCTACCGTGCATTGTGTGAAGTATCTCTTTACATTCGTCCTGTATGACACCTTGGCGAGCTTGTACTTGTGTTCTCTCGTGTTGGTGGTATAGCGGCAGTGAGAAAGGTGATTTCTAGTGTGACACCATCAAACAAGGCAGGTTTTCTACAGGTGCTATAGTTTCTTCCTTTAGTAATACTGGGCAGTGAAGATCGTAACAAGACCAGACCAACTGTCCGAATGACAAATAAACTGATGAATGGTGAATAACACGAAAAATACAAAGTCACCATCCCACTCAGTCTAGTACACAGGTTAGATGCCTCCATGCAGGATATATACAGTATATAGCGTTATCTATCACGCCCTCCACTGGGTATATCTATCACGTCCTCCAGGTAGTGTGACGTCACGTAACAGCAGGAAGTCGTTCGTGAGTGACAAGGACGAGTTGCTGTCGGCGGATCCCCCCCCCCCACCCCACACACGTTTGAGAGACAAATTCATCTGAGTGTTTGGCCATTTGTATGTAAAATTGTCCTCTATACTGGCGTAGAATGGAAAATGAGGACAGAATTATCTGACTTTTTGTAAAATTTACGGAAGGTCATGAGACACATGTTCCGTGTCATGCACGACTCAACTTAGGTCTCAGGGCCATGGGAAGATCCTTGTCCAAGTAGCGTCCCTTGTACTGACTGTGTCGTGGCCGTCATTGTACACGGAGATTAATCTCTGTTAAGGAAACTCTGTGCTCACGCTGGTCACGTCTCATCATCCAGCTGCAGTGAACAGTACTCTCAACTTTGATCATGGTAACACCAGCGGCTGTCCCAACTACTGAAACATACAGTATTCTGTTACTCTACATGTAGTACGGACAATATACTGTAATGTACAACCTATTCAACATGAAATATGTTCAAGACACGTCGTCCACACACCAAAATGAGACAAAATAACTTGGCACTGTTCATTGTGGACGTATGGAACAGTTAGCTTAAGCAAGTTATCGCTTCTCCAATCGTGGTGACACACAAGAAAACACGGGACAATCACTGGGCAGGTCAGGATGTAATTTTCGATTAGAGGCTTTAACTATAGTTGAGGAGCCAATAGCGTGTCACCCCCTCACACTGACCAGCACTTCCTAGTCTCTCCCTTGACTCTGGCGGCTCTGTGAGGATTGAAGGAACCGCCTTGACACCACCTTAGCCAACGAGGTAAATATATAAAGGTCAGAAACTTGGTTCAGCCACTGCACAAACTCTAGGTATCCCGTGACTATATAAAACTTCTTGACACTCGAAGCCTGGCTGCTCTACAATAAATATTTATTCCCATCAGAATATTATGAAACTCACAAACTGCATCGTTCAGTTCCCTTGGCATAACTGGCGCCACGCAGACGCAGTACACTTCACCTTGTCAAACCTTCCCTCGAGTGTTAGGTATTGAACGAGAAACTGAATAATTGATGACTTGTGGTGGCTCCTAATTTTGGCCCGTCATACGTTGCCTTCCCTATTATGTATTGTTCACCCAAAATATTCGTAGTGCTCAAGTTAGGGGTCTTATGTGTAAACCTTGAGAATATTAAGAAAAGAAAATATCGGAATACGTAAAATCATTTCCCCAAATCGCAATGAAAAAAAATCAGCAAGACATTTTATTCAGAAAAATTTCGAGTCACCTCTCGTAAACATTAAGCAAAGCCTTTAAATGACTATATATTTTTTGGTGGTGCTGTACAGTTGAGGCCACAGTAACTCACCTCTTACCAAGAATCACAGCATATCAAACAATATACTGTACTCTATATCAAAGGCAAATAGTGCAAAAATATATGCCCTGCAGTATGAGTGACCCTGAAGTGTTTATTCAGAAAGTATCCTTAGACGTCTGAATCTGCTCTTAACATTACACATTGTATCTTTAAAGTGATTTCATTCATCCTTGGATGTTGACATCTGTAAAACCTCAGGTATGAATGCCATCCCTGCTCACGAAAAGTTACATTAACAAGGTAAATATCGAAACAATGACGGTTACTGTAATATAATGTAGTCACCGCTGGACACTTATGTCAACGTCTCATCGTTTTCTTTAACGCCCGAAAAACCCTCTAAGGTTATCAAAACGCAAACTGTTACCGTGGCAACACTTGTTTTATTTTGGCGCTATTTCCACCAAAAGTTTATCGTTTGGACCTCAATTGTCACATTTATGTTCACCAATTTCCCAAATTAGATGCAGATCCACAAATCGAGTTGTTTTGTTGACAAGGAAGGTTGATAACAAAAACATGTCTCGCAGTTTCAGGCAGGGTTAAAAAAAGAACTCAAGGTGGGGAAATAGGTCAAAATAGAAGCCATAGCTAAGGGAACCTTGCGATTTTGACCAGGAAAATCTCTGGCCAAGAACCTCCCCCACCACATGATGGGAACAACACATGGCGTACCTCCCCTGTACCCTCCTCGTCCTGGGGGGAGGAACCCCCTCACACAACGCTATAATTTTCAATGAAATAGCTGGCTGTATGGGAGATATAGCCCTTAAAATACACCCCTGGGCATGATGATGTTAAGTGGGGATAACTGCCCTAGGCTGACGTGAGTCACGATACACCTCACTTTACACAATGCTCACGCAGTGTTGCTACCCATACCAAATTCTTCAACGCGTATTTCACCTGAGAAAATTATTATGAAGAAGTGTGAGTAATGCTACGTTTTCTCTCAACTTTATAAACTGTGATCCAAACGGCGAAACAACTTGAGGATTGAGCAATGTGAACGTTTGCTGTAATGTGGTTAAGAGGAACAAGTAAACAATATGGTAATACACGTCCTTTTGAATTGAGTGCTGGCCGGACACACGTGTAGCGTAGCGTAATGTATTGTAGTTGTAAGACCTTGATGTAGTGTAGGGGTGTCCTCATCAGTGTGGCACAACTAACATTACTCCCGGTGACAGCAGCTCTTACGTCACACAGCGCTAACTGTGAGGTCACCGACACCTACTCTTTTTGTATTAAAAATCTTTGTTGCCTGGAATGAAATTTTATTTATACAGTGTTATATAAGCCTTAAATACTGTATTATAATTATTATGATTAACTATAATTATAATTTACCATTAAATGTAAATTGATGTATTCAAGGTACCAATACAATATTAGATTATAAGTTGTATCACACAATCTGGGAAAACCATTTATTATATATATATATTCGATTGACAAATATTACCAACACCCGCCTGTCACCTAACTATCCATTGTTGGTCCAACTTCTCATCCGTCCTTCATAATGTGTTACTTCCTGCTGCTGCTGACTCCACCCTGTTGTGTTACCATGACCCTTAT
>NW_024717603.1:0-14844 GCF_018991925.1 Homarus americanus | reverse complement strand
ATACCCGTGACGTACTGTACATAGTCTACATACGGTACATTAAATATGAGTGTAATCGCTCAGAGGTGCGATTTTGGTTTGTGCAGGACAATAAGACCCTTGTCGTTGACGCGATGAGTATAATTCGGTCAAAACCTGTTGAAAACAATTCACATATAACAACTGCTGGTACATCAGGACATAGCTTGTATAATACGATCAATATACAGTACCTAATTACACTTATTACTGTTATTTAGAGTTCTCAGAGGATTCAACAGTTCACAATCACACTCGCGTTTTGGGGTCTAGGGTTAGACCAACGAGAACAAATACAATGTCCTGCTGGTGATATTGGCTGACGAGAATCCAGATGTTGCCTTTACAGTAGAAGGCGATAGACTGTCCCTCAGGCAGTCACACAGCTGCTACCAGCTCCATCTGGCTTAGTAAGCTATTCTGAGTCATAAACAGTTTCTTCACTTAACATGTGGCCGGTGAACACAATTAACACCTCAGTGAAGTTCGTTATCAACACTCTGTCTCTCTCCTCTCTCCCTTTCTCTCTCTCTCTCCCTCTCTTTCTCTCTCTCTTCTAGTTTATCTTACTGTGGCGGTAACAATGAGGACAAATCTTTTTGCTTCCACACCTTCAGTACACAGGATGTTCTACAGGCGTGTCAGTGTCTGATAAAAATACAAGGTATCCTTAGATTACCTGATTCTTCAAACATCTAAAGAATATTACAGCTAAAACACGCTGGTTGGATTATACTTGACTGACAATTACAACAACAACAACATACTTATGAGTTGTTGGTCAACTATAATATGACGGACGAGTTCTTTCAATAATATTTTTGAAGTTATTAAAATCAAAAGAAATGATCAGCTAGCTTATGAACGCCTTATGTATTCAGCATGATGCCCTGATAACTGTGGCCATCATATCATGCAACTGCAGCTTCTAAACACTAATGTAAGATAATTATTAGTGTGGTGATACAAGTGTGGAATAACCTACCTCCGCCCCCTCCCCACTTCCCCTTTCTGCTCCTCCTCCTCCCTACCTTCCACCCCTTCTCTCTTCCTTTCCTCACTGTCTATCTCTAACTCTCCCTCCTCACCTCCAACCTTCCACTTCTTCCTCTCCCTCTCATTCCCCTCTCCTTCCCCATCCCCATCTCTTTCCCTCGCTCCTCCTTTCTCTCTCCCTCTCTCCTCCTTTCCCTCTCCCTCTTCCTCCTTCCTCTTCTTCTCCCTCCCCATTCCTTCCTGTTCTCTCTTACCTTTTTCTCCACTAAAAAAATATATATATATTTATGAATCCCAGAGTGAGCCTCGGAACACTAGGTAACACGGAGACTGACTTGAGCCTCGTCATACCTTCAAGTTGAAAAATTTATTTGATATAGTGGCAGGTGAGGCGGGGCGGGGGGTGGGAGGGGGGGGTGCTGGAGTAGAGGATCACCTGTCTTGGTCGTGTGGCAGATAGTGTAACCGTTGTATAGGTCGTGTGACAGTTTAAGTGCCTTCGTTTAGGCCATCTATATGAAAAAAACATACTCTTTTTTTACATTGAGATCCATTATGTATTGTGTGTGCGTGTGTGTGTGTGTCCCTTAGTGTGACGTTCAGCATGCTCCCCTCGCAAGCGAGTGGTCCCGGGTTCGACCCTCGGGCAGGGTGAAACTAAAGGCAAGTTTCTTTACGCCATTTGCGTCTGTCTAGCCAGCAGTAATTGGGGACCTGTGTGTTAATCGATTTGCGGATCGTGTTCTGGGGTAATGGTTAGCCAGTGCAGCTGGCAAGGTGCCCGGTCTTCTCGGACTATACCTTGACATTGGGTTATGCAACTTGTTTACTTAGGGTGTAATTGTTGTGTTGGCGACAGCGTCTTCACCTTAAACAAATTAACATCCAAGGTGACCCTTAGGCCGGCCATCCTTGTACACGAAGGGCAACCATAATTATAATTATTATTATTATTATTATTATTATTATTTTATACATGTATGTATGTATGTATGTGTGCATGTATGTATGTATGTATGTATGTATGTAGGGTGGTTACCTGTGTATGGGTGTCCATATATACACCTCAACAACAGTAGTTCACACATCACTTCACCATTTTCCTGTACGCTGCCTCCTCCTCACTCGCCAGCTCTTCCATATTCATGTCGACGTCCTCAAGGACCAGTTTCTCTATGGCGCCACCACTCACCAACGCTCTCCTCCAGCTAACACCCATTTACATACACACACAACCGACCTTAATCTGTGCCTGAGGGTGGGAAAGGAAAGAAGGGAGTCTGACTGACTGACTTACTGACCGACCAAGCACGCACGCACACAACTACTACTTTACTGTATCCAGCGATGATACAACGATACGAGTTATTAAAGATGACACCTTCGTTGGTGAGCTCTGAGGTGATTAGAGAGGCCGATACGGGACCGGCATGGCCGTCCACTGATGTTACACGTGTAAAGGGTGCAGGAGGGGCGGCGGCAGCATCTTTCCGCGCTGGCACCTGTCTGCCTCAGTATGCAATCATGGTAACTTAAGCATCGACACCTCGTGTGGTGCTCCTCCATGCATTAAGGTGTGGAGTGATCGTTTCCCAGGTGAAGGGGTCGGTTTGGGGCTTTTTGAAGTTTAAGACTATCCTTATACCTTTTCAGTTGCCCGCCGCCGTTACATTTATCATTCGTTAGGTGACTGGAAAGTAGCTGCTTTGGCAGTCTACTGTCGGTCATGAGGTTAACATGGCCAGTCCACCGTAGTGTTTCATGGATAATGGTAGTCTCGATGTTCCTACACTTGTTTTCCCAGCTAACTCTGGGATGGAACAAAAACTACATTGGTGAAAGTTTTCAAGTGCATTAAGGTGCGTACTGTACAGGTATGTGACTCATGTCTCGTTGCCATATAGCAGGGTGGGGAGGAATACTGCTCGATATACGTGCAACTTTGTATATAATTTCAGCTCCCTACAGCTGAAGACACGGGTACGGAGTCTGCGGTGGTGGACAGGAGGGAGCCAAAATACTAAAAGTGGATAACGTTAGAGAGAGTAGTACCGTTAACTTGGTGTGGATGAACCAGGGGCAGACTGAAAGATAATCTGAGTCGTATGTACATTCACCTCAAGGCCAAAGTGTGCTACATATCAGCGTAGATGTTCATGATCTCCTGAAGGTCACGTTCAGTATGAACAACAAGGGTGAGGTCGTCTGTATACTGAAGTTCAGTGATGGAAGTGGCCGGCACCTTTCTTCTTGCCTGGAGTCTTCTTATGCTGAAAAGTCCCTTTATCCGGAACTGGATGCCCACCCCGCCGCTGAATGGGCAGCCAAGAAAATGGAAAGGAAAGTTGGTGTTAGTACACATCCTTGTTTTAAGCCCGTTTGGATGAGGAAGAACTCAGACTGGCTGCCATTGTGCAGGACACTGCTGTTCATGCCATCATGGAGTTGCCTCGCAATGGCGATAAATTTTAGTGGGCAAGCAAAACGACTGAGGGTCCGCCAAAGGGCTTCCCTGTTGACTAAGACGAAGGCCTTAGTAAGGTCGATGAAGGCCATGTGCAGTACAAGTCACGGAGCTGTACCCTGCACTTTTTCTGTATCTGGCAGGCAGCAAAGATTATGACAGTGGTGCCACGTGATGATCTAAATCTACATTAAGATTCTGAAAGGAATTTTTCTTCTTCAAGAAGAAGTCTGTTTAGAACTCGGGCGATAATCTTGCCAGCTATGGACAGCAACGAGATCCCGCGGTAGTTGCCACAGTCTGACCTTGTTCTTATAAATATTGACGATGGAGGCGTCTTTAAGAGCTTGGGAGATTTCTTTTTCTCTCATATATTCTCCTGCAGAAACTGGAGACAGCTGGTAAGCAGAGGTCCTCCTGCTTTAGGCCCCTCGGCTGGGATTCCATCAGTCCCTGCTCTTTTTTTTTTTACCTGCTTGATGACAGTATCTACCTCATCCAGGGATGGAGGATAGCTGAAGTGGGTCAATTCTAGGTGTTTAGGGACAGCTGGGGAGTCAAGACATCTACATTGGTATTTCGGTTAAGCAGCGAATGGTAGTGTTATTTTCAGAGGTGATGGATGCCTTTTTCGTCTTTAATTAGGGAGCTACAGTCGTTTGAGCGGAGGGGGCGGCGCCATGAGTTCTTTAGATGGCCGTCACTTTTTGTTTGTGGAAGGTATCAGTTTTGGTCCGAGATTGATTCTTGTTCTGCCAGTCAGTGAAAGCAGCACGTTTACCATTGTCAAGTACGTCGATTTCTTGGTTATTTTCAACAAACCAATATTGGTGGGTTTATTTCGATCTGGCCGAGGATCTTGCTGCAGGTAATGACAGGGTTGAGGATACCCTTTTCGGTACTTGGATTCAGTTTATTTGTTGTTGGGTTGTTCATCAGCCCATCGTCGAGCTGATCTCTGAAATCATGTGCTACTGCTTGATTCTCCAGTCGTTTGGTGTTAAAACCACTTCTGGAGGCTTGTTGCCTTCGCCATTTTGGGGCGACGTAAAGGGAGACTTTGGCTCTGACAACCCGATGAACTGTGTCACATTGGTCTGAACTTCGCATGGTTCGAGTGATAAGGACATCTCGGCGAATCTTTCTCTGACAATGGTGTAATCAATTAGGTGCCAATGTTTGGATCGTGGGTATTGCCAAGACCCTTTGAACACACACACACACCCACACACACACACACACACACACACACACAAAGAGAGAGAGAGAGTGAGTCATATGGAACCTCTCCACCAGGCCTGACTGATTGGATTAATGAGCGACAATTGTATTACCTTAATTCAGTTGTCTTGTGTAACTCTGATTCTCCCCTTGTGTTTCTTTTCTTTATTCCTCGAACTTCCTGTTTCTAATTTACTGCTCTCCAAATTAGTCCACTCACTGAATACTACCAAACTCTTTTATATCTTTAATATAGTGACAAAAACAATAATAATAATAATAATAATAATAACAATAATAATAATAATAATAATAATAATAATAATAATAATAATAATAATAATAATAATAATAATAATAATAATAATAATAATAATAATAATAATAATAATAATAATAATAATAATAATAATGATAATAATTTAGAAAAGTGGAAAGAGTGCTCCTCTCCTGTTCTAAAGTTCTCCGGTTCGTGTATGGGCAACTGCAATCCACCCAGCTGGCAAAGGGTACCTAACTATACAGTTGGGGAAATGAAGATGGTTGTATGCCCTACCGGACTCAACTGTCTCCTTGAATACCGAAGGTTTGGCATACAGTATGCTAGGTCCACACTGACCCTTACAGGCCTTCAGTATTTATGGAACTCTCTTTCACAGTGCAGTGCTACTTCTGCTCTTCATATCTGACAACAGATATTAGGGGAGAGTTAATGATCGCGTACAAAATATTATACAGTACTTCATTTTATCAGTTAAAAGCCGAAGTTCAGTTACGTAAAACGGATATTGCTATAGACATCACCACCACAATTAACACCTGAAGCCTCATCACCACACACACACACGTCACCATCATTATCACCACATACGAGTACGTCACCATTATCATCAATACATACATAGTCACCATCATCACCACAAACACACACATCACCACCATCACCACACACCCACACACACGTCACCACCACACACGTTACAAACCACACCTCGAGTGTCGCAGTAAAGTTAATGGCTACTCCTCGACAACGCACAAAATCAACAGATCATACACTCACATTTGCATACATACGCACACTCAGATGTCCTTGCAAACATTAAGAAATACTCTAATATGGAACGAAACGAGAATTAGAGAAAAGATAGAAGAATATAACGAGAAATAGATGTCAGGAGAAGAGAGAAGATTGGGAGAAAGAAGGACAATGATGGTGGAGAGGAGGAAGAGGAAAAGTGGGGTGGAAGTGAAAGGTAAGCAGGAAGAGATAAAGCGATTACGAGGGATAACAAAGGAATGGATGATGAAAGGGGTGGAGAGTAAGAAGAGCAATGGAGATGAAGAGGGGATTGAGATGAGTAAAGATGGGGTGAAGGAGAAGGGATGAGGAGGAGAAGAGATGATGACTAAGAGGAAAGAAAGGATGATAAGGTATGGATGAAAAAGTAAGTGGATAGTAGGAGGATGAATGAAATGGAAAAGAGATAGAGAAGATGAGAATAGATGCGAAGGATGAGAATGACTGAGAGAGATGAGAACTGGTAGAAGAATCACCACCAACCACAAGATGCAAGAAGGGAGCTGGGGATCGAAGACAAGCATCCACACAACCAAGCTAAGTCGTTGACGAAGGTAATTTCAGACTGAAGAAGAAAGAAAAACTCAAATTTTCACAAACGCAGACGAAGCTCAAACGTTTACCTGTCCCAATATGTAATGGTGTGTTTCCTGACCTAGATGAGACCACTCAGCCTTCGGAAAATACACACACACACACACACAGGGATGTAACGTTGATGTTATATCCCAGTAGCAGCAAAGAGGAACGAGTGAACGGGCAGCAGGAGAGAGATGAAAGGATAGCTATAGGTCATAAAGGAGAGCAAGGAATGATTAATGAAGGAGAGAGATAGGGGATAATGATGACGAGAGTGAGAGGTTGGAAGAAGAACGCTATTATTTTTCTATAAAGATTTTTTTTTTCATGATCCAGTTTTATCGAGGTCAAGGGTCAATGACAGAGATCGTGTCCGGGTCGTGGGTTGGTAATCGGATGAGTGACTTTTCAGTTTCAATTAATTATATCTGTTGCAAAATTCATAATTTTCCATTAGGTATTATCAACGCTTTTGTGGTTTAACATTGATGTATTCTGTTTGCTGCAACCACAACTACTACTACCAGTACTACCACCATTACTACCACTAACACCACCACCCCTACTACCAGTACTACTAACACTATTACTACCACTACTGTCACTATTAATAATCACCACTACCACCAGGGGCTATCACAACTGTAATCCCTTATACCACCATAACTATCACGACTTGTTACCACCACTACTACTACTACCACCACAATCACATTAGCACTACTACATAATTCATCACAACTACCACTATCCCCAATTTACCATCACTTCTATCACACCATTACTACCATCACCACCTCTGGCAGTAACACCAATGCAATAGGTCAGTCCAATCTATTTGGCTAAAGTTAAAGTCGCCTACTATACAGACTTTGTTATGTATGGAAGCCCTGCGCATTTCGTCCCAAATAGGTCGCTCATTAACTCTTATCAAGATTAGGAGATCTATATATAACTCCTGGGCTTAATTTTTCTCTACCATCGATTAATTCTATCCAAACTGTTTCTGAATTCCGCTCAGTTTTTATTTCCTTATTCATTTCACACTTCAGATTATCCCTGACATAGATTGCTACTCCGCCTCCTTTCCTAATCTGCCTATTGGTATGGAATAATTTGTAACCTGCAATTTGGTATTCGACAGGTAACTCACGTGAGTCTAGGTTTATCCATGTTTCGGTGAATGCTATTATATCGATTTTTTCGGTACATACAAAGGCCCTGATATCATCCATTTTGTTTCTCATACTTCTATTGTTCGCGTAGTAGACATTTAGGTTAGTCGTGTTCTGAGTCTTCTCTTTGTCGTGTTCAGGTTTCAACTCCCTACCTAATTTAGTTTTGTCATAATTCCTAACACTATTTCCCTGTAACCTTTCACTTTGTTTACCCGCTCCCACTGCAGTCTCCTCCACCCCCGTGATCATATGTACCCTCGAGAGACCCAGCCAGGGTTGCCACCCCATCCCTAGCATAAAGGTCCCTTCTGCCGTAGAAGTTGTCCCAGTTGTCAATGAATGGGACTGATATTGACTTGCAATATCTGTCAAGACGGCCGTTGACACCAACTGCCCAAGACAACCATTCATTGCCAACTCTCCTTCTAGGCAGGACACCACATATGATAGGGATCCCCCCTTAGGCCTAATACATGCTATAGCTGTCCTGAACTTATCAAGAGGCTTGTAGGAATTCGTGTTATAACGTTGTCTAGCACTCAGGATGGATGGAAACTCTAAGGTGGTTTTCTTGTATAATATAAGTTATATGATAGACAGTCTGGTGCTGGAGGTGCCGTGTGGTGAGGGGCTGCTCAGTAGAGACGTTCGGTGAGTAGCGTGTTGTAGGAGGTAGATGTGCAGGAGCTTCGTTAGAGAAGATGTTGCCTGTTGCTGGCCTCCTGGTTGAATGAATGCTGACAGCGTGGAGCTTGCTGGAGGAGGTGTTGCTTGTTCAGGAAGATGGGCAGAATGAATCTCAATGGAGAGACAGAGCTTATATACCCAGCAGCCGCGAGTCCTCTATGAGTCATGTTGGGAAAACCCGAGAAAGTCGCCGGTCACTAGTTTCGTTGCTAAGTTACCGTACCATCTGCTGTCGTCGCTCGCTTGGTTGCTAGGATACGGCGGCGCATCGGAATGCGGATAGCAGTTGTAGGGGAGACGTCCACTACAAGCTCCTCACTCCTACACCGGCCAATATCATTGCCTCCTTCATTCCTCATCCATAACAAACATCTGTTCCTCAAAGCTTCTTAACAACATCCAGTAACTTCCATCTCCTGTCGTTCGTAAGATTACTTGAAGGCCAATGGGGGTCAATCATAATAGTCCTCATTTCTAATAGGTCCTATTTCTAATGGCGTTTAATCTTAATGACTAGATTGGGAGGTGCATAATGACTAAGGATTATTTGACCCGTCACCATATGAGGGAGCATTAGACTATTCCACCCAGGCTCATATCTGACTTAATTAGTGGTGCAACATGAGTGGTGGTCCCTTACAGCCAGCCTGATTACCAGGCCACTGTAGACATGATTACTGGACCTATGTAATTACGAGGCCCTGAATGATACGTACTAATTTACTTGACTGATGTTAGGCCAAATTAAGTCGTCTGTGAGTGATAAGTTGCCTTCTTGGTCTTGTATTATTTATTTGTTCAGGTACAAGATTCACTCCTTTACTCTGGCTTAGATTATTCAGATTTATTTGCCAATATTCTCACTTGTTTCTCCTATCATTCGGACGGTTACCTAAACAGGAAAATGACGTTAATAAACACTAAAGTTAAATATTGTCGTGAAACTTTCGTAATCAAGATAAATAACCAGCCAATTTATGTAACGTATCATACCATAGCCACATTGCTGACGTCATATAGGTTAATTAGCTAAGTCAACCTGGGACACGTGGCACCAAACTTACCTGGCTGACGGCGTGAGTTGGTAAACGAAGTATATTTGGCTATGAGCATCTAAGTGGTTAATTATTTGATTTTATGTCTAGTTATTTCGTTAAAAAACTATTTTCCAACATTAAGTAATATTTTGTTTTTAATATCATATCAGCTATACCTGTTTACTCTTATTTTTTATATGTATTTTTCTTCTCTCTGTCTCTTTCTCCCTCTTCGTCTAACATCTCTTTCTTTAACCTCACAATTATCAAGCTATTCTCTCTCTCTCTCTCTCTCTCTCTCTCTCTCTCTCTCTCTCTCTCTCTCTCTCTCTCTCTCTCTCTCTCTCTCTCTCTCTCTCTCTCTCTCTCTCTCTCTCTCTCTCTCTCTCTCTCTCTCTCTCTCTCTCTCTCTCTCTCTCTCTCTCTCTCTCTCTCTCTCTCTCTCTCTCTCTCTCTCTCTCTCTCTCTCTCTCTGTATCACCCCTCGTATTCTCCTCTCATCTATCTCACATCTCTCTCACACCTCTCACCTCACGTACCTCTCTTATTCCCCTCTCCCTCACCTCTCCCTCACCTCTCATCCTCCTCTCATCCTCCTCTCCCTCACCTCTCACCCTTCTCTCCCTCACCTCTCACCTCTTACCTCTCTCACCTCTTTCACCTCTCTCACCCTCCTCTCTCACCCTCTCTCCTCTCTGTATCACCTCTCACTCTCCTCTCCCTCACCTCTCACCCTCCTCTCCCTCACCTCTCACCCTTCTCTCCCTCACCTCGCACCTCTCTCACCTCTTTCACCTCTCACCCCTCTCTCCTCTCTTTATCACCTCTCACTCTCCTCTCCCTCACCTCTCATCCTCCTCTCACCCCCTCTCCCTCACCTCTCACCTTCTCTCCATCATATTCTCTTCCAACTCTTCACACCCACGTCACTCTACTCCCCTTCAGTGATTAATTTCCCCTTTTCTGTCCTTCCCTCTTCCCTTCCCTCCCTTCCCCCTTTCTCTTTTCATCATTTATCATCTTCTTTCCCTTCCATCCTCTCGTTTACCCTCTCCTTACCCTTTTAAATCTTCTTCTTCCTCTCCGTGATCATTTATTTTTTCTTAATTAATCTTATTTTTCTCATCTATAGCTTTTCTTGTGTTGTCTTTTTCCTTCTTCTTTTTCTCGTTTTTTTTCGCCTCTTCGTTTCAACGTTCTTCTCTTTTATCATCATTTCTCCTCTTATTTTTCTCCTCCACCATTACTCGTTAACCACATTCCTCTCCTCCCCTTCAAATAATTCTTCTTCTTCTTCTTCTTCCCATCGTTTTCTTCTCCATCCGTTCAATTAGCATCACTTGTCTTAATCTTCCCTCTTTCCTCCTACTCCTCCCCCTCCCCAACCCTCTCTGGACGCCCTCCCCCCATCCCCCCCCCCTTTCCTTCCCCGGGTCAGGGCATAATAAGTTAGTTTTATAGCCCCGGGAGGCGTGGCAGTGATTACTTTAGAGAATAAGGAAGCGTGATAAATACTTGCCTGAAGGAGAGATATTGTGTCTCTACTCTGAATACTTATTTCTCTCCTCCCCCCCCCTTCCCCTTCCCGCTAGTGGTACAGGGAACAGGCGAAGGGTAGTGATTATTGGGTGTTTTTATGCGCTAAAGTAATTTTCTTTTATGGGGAACATTTTTTTTTCCTTTTGTTCCTTTTAGATTGTAATATATGAGGTGTTAGGTTAAGTAATGTCCCTAGAAGACGATTTTTTTTCCTTCGTCGTTTTTCTTTTGGGCGATAAATTCAGTTTGCCCAGTCAAACCAACCTTTCACAGAAGCAAGAGTAAAAAAGGGAACATAGCTTCTTCATTTGGATTGCCGTTCACATTACCTCTGAATAAATTCAGTTATTAATGAGTTTACCATTGACCATTTACCATTAATAATTGTTTCTTTGACATTTTAAAGAACTAAACTTATATCCAGACGGGCACATTTATTCAATATGTGATTCAGTCGCCTTCTTTGACTATCATTGCTGGCAGCCTCTTCGGTATGGTTGTCACAAGGCCTCACACTATATAGCTTCGGCTTATGCTTGTGAAATTCCCACTGAGTTTGGCATGAGCCATGAGGTGGTGGGCAGTCCTCTCTTGTGCAATGTCCCATGTGTTGACCATTTGTGCCCAGACGTGTTCAATCACTTTCATGTCCGCTCCTTTGCTGGGTAATTCCAGGAGATGAAGGGTGCAGTCCCTCAAACCACCGTCAAACGATGCGGACAGTGTGGGTTGGACACCTGTCGTGAATAAACAGGATGAGCCTTGGTGGGAAAGGGATATCCCTCTGCCGAAAGGAAAGCAAGAAACATTCTCCAAGCAGGTTGATGTATTTGCCTACCTTTAAGTGCCTCTCAGGGTGTAACACGCGACTCGCCCAATGTAGCGACACCCAGCCCCGAACATTGCAAGTAACGTGACGGCAGAGACTCCTGGAAGATGTTGGAGTGGTCGTATCTGCAGGCGAAACATTGTATCCTTTAATATATTAGTAATTAAGGATGAAGCTGGTGAAAGTTTTCTAAGTAAATGTGCAGATGATGCGTAAACCTTCAGCTTGTACCAAACCTCCAGTAAATGAGAATAGTCACCCACTACTTCACCTGTTAAAAAGAAGAAGAACAAAAGACGGAAACAATTAATGAAGGCATATTACATTATGTCTCTCCCCTATCTCGTCCCCCAGTCAATTTCTGCTAACACGCTGGTTTTGACACCTAATCTTATCTCTTTACGGACTCCCCTGAGACCCTCGAACAGTTGTAGCCAACCCCACCGTATGTGTCAACTCATCACCCTTCAGGGAACAATTATATACATCGACGTTTCACAGTGGATTACACACACACACACACATATATATATATATATATATATATATATATATATATATATATATATATATATATATATATATATATATATATATATATATATATATATATATCCAACATGCTCGCTGAAAGTTACATTACACGCGACATACGCGATAGTAAGCGAGAATCACCCCTCGTGTCTTGTGATTTATACTCTTAATAATTTCCCAAACATTTGCTTTTCCAACAATGTATTCCCACAGTCATCATAACGCTGTCAGTTTTTGTTTATGTACCTACCGAAGAAACATAATAAAATGATCATCATTCATGGAACATAAACATTTTTATTCATTCACAATTATAATCATTTGTTATGATGCTTGTCAAATGTAGAGTCCTAATATCCGTCAAGGACTAAAGGTGTGAGAGACAGAACACATTTACACTGGTCCATGTGTCTTGTATATGGATGTTTGTATATACGTGGTGGAAGGGAGAGTATGTTTGTACTGGGGGGGGGTCGATGTGTATGTATATGTGCATGGGTGTGATATGCACATACGCATGTTTAAACTTAGACTATTTATATGAATAATAGATGTAGACTTTTTAAATATGTAAATTTTGTACCTGCCGTAATGGGACAATATTTTGGCTACAGTATATATGGTGAGTTATTTTATTATTGCTATACTTATATTTTTGACATGTAAGTGTTGGTTACTTCGCCCTAAAACACACACACACCTCCGCCGTGTCCTTCCCCACCCTCCTCCCCCGCCCATTGCCACCCTTCCCCGCCCACATCCACCCACAGCGGCCTCAACAAAATACAGCAAATGGAAAAATGTTAAGATCTCACTAATTGAAAAGTAAAAGTCTTATGGGACTGAAGTTCTCAGAGGTCCGAAAACGACGGTGTGTGTGTGTGTGTGTGTGTGTAAATAATAATAATAATAATAATAATAATAATATATATAATAATAATAATAATAATATAATAATAATAATAATAATAATAATAATAATAATAATAATAAACGGTTTATTGAAAAAGTTCTGCAGCCCGAAGGTTGAAAATATACATTGGACATAAATGACTTATTACATACATTGGTGGTTTAACAAAAGCCTTCATTAGAGAAAGGTAAAGGAACATACAGTGAACATACAGATTAATGTAGGTGTTGAGCAGCAAACTCGTAGTGCAGTAACTCCCTCCCAGATGGTGTTAGGAGGAACTCACGTGGTGTAGTAGTTCCCTCAGATGGTGTTATGAGGGACCTGGCGTGGTGTAGCAATTCCCTAGCAGATGGTGTTATGAGGGGTTTCACGTGGTGTAGTAATTCCCTCACAGATGGTGTTATGAGGGACCTCACGTGGGGTAGTAATTACCTCACAGATGGTGTTATGAGGGACCTGACGTGGTGTAGTATTTCCCTCACAGATGGTGTTATGAGGGACCTCACGTGGGGTAGTAATTACCTCACAGATGGTGTTATGAGGGACTTGACGTGGTGTAGTAATTCCCTCACATATGATGTTATGAGGGACATGTGGTGTAGTAATTCCCTTATAGATGGTGTTATATGAGTGAGGTTTGGTCTTAGGCCTTCCTATCGTAGACGGATTAAGTCATCGGTGGTTGTTGTTGGGTCTCGCTGGGGCCGTTATCACGGGGTACCTGGGACCTCACTGTGTGAAGGTTAACTTGGGTACGACTGTTACTGTTGAGTTGTTCTCACTGACGTAAGCACTGTTCACCACTGTTCACCTCTGTTTAACACTGGTTCCGTTCCTTTCCTAAATGAAATTGTAACTTCTGGCGAGAACTTGTTGATATTCCGGTGGGGAGGAGGGTTCAGGGGAGGGGGTTAGTATGGGCCAACTTAACAGTTGACCTGGCTGCTCCGAGAGGAGCGCCAGGTACGTCTTGACTCTTCGGTGGTCAAGGATGTGTGTGTGTGTGTGTGTGTGCGTGTACAGAGAGACAAGTATTATGGATTAAGTATCTTCGTATTTCAAATATACTTGTCGATACGAGAGAGAGAAAGAGAGAGAGAGAGAGAGAGAGAGAGAGAGAGAGAGAGAGAGAGAGAGAGAGAGAGAGAGAGAGAGAGAGAGAGACGAAAGTAGATTGACAGTAAGTAGATTGACATAATGACAGTAAGAAATGATAAAAATGCCAGTTGATAAAGGAAACAAGATTATTTTACTAAATATAGAAAGTTAAAGAATAAAACTAAGATAAAAACAATAGGAAAATATATGTCGAATGGTTTTCATGAATAATACTAATTGATAAAAATGTCCCGCAAAAATGATAACAAAAAAAATGCTCCAAAAATCCGAATAAAATATAAGAAAAAACCCAGCAATACACAAAAGCCGATAAAATAGCATAACAAAATAATACTCACTAGAGAATCGGATATATATATATTTCTTTTTTTTTTTATAAATCTTAAAAATCTGATTTTTTATAGCGGAATATTTACTCAACGAACAAACGAGAGTTCTTGAAAATAAAATCCAAATTTTGGAGATTTTAAAATTTTCTTGCCTTGCAATACCATGACTTGTATCGCAGGTGCTTAATCACTTTGGGCAGCTGAAACTCCTGTACACAACAACAAAACAAAAGCATCAACAACGGCAAAAAAATTTAAGAAACAAATTACGATAGAACAGAAAAACGTAGGAAAAGAGAATAAAAACACAATAGGGGAAA
>NW_024717602.1:0-16907 GCF_018991925.1 Homarus americanus | reverse complement strand
TAATGGGCCAGGGGACTTTTTTATACTCGATCAGCGAACTTTGTTAAACTCGATCAGGGGACTTTTGTTATACTCGATGAGGGACTTTGTTATACTCGACCAGGGGCCTTTGTTATAGTCGATCACCACACTTTGTTATACTCTATAAGGGGACTTTCTTGTACTCGATAAGGGGAATTTGTTATACTCGGTAAGGGGACTTTGTTAGACTCGAGAAGGGGACTTTGTTATACTCGACCAGGGGACTTTGTTATACTCGATTAGGCGGCTTTGTTATACTCAATCAGGGGCGTTTGTTATACTAGATAAGAGGAATTTGTTATACTCGATAAGGGGACTTTGTTATACTCGACCAGGGGACTTTGTTATACTCGATGACCACGGACTTCTTGGTATACCAACAGAGACTTTGTTATACTAGACCAGGGGACTATTTTATACTTGACCAATGGACTTTGTTGTACTCGATGAGGGGCCATTGTTATACTCGATCAGGGGACTTTTTTATACTCGACCAGAGTACTTTGTTTTACTCGATCAAGGGGATATGTTATACCCGATCAGGGGACTTTGTTATACTCAATCAGGAGACTATGTTTTACTCGATTAGGGGCCTTTGTTATACTCGATGAGGGGGCTTTCTTATACTCGACCAGGGGACTTTGTTATACTCGATCAGGGAACTTTGTTGTACTCGACCAGGGGACTTTTTTATAATTAATCAGGGGACTTTGTCATACTCGATCAGTGGACTTTCCTATATTTGACCAATGGACTTTGCTATACTCAATGAGGGGCTTTTGTTATACTCGATGAGGGGCATTTGTTATACTCGATCAGGGGACTTTGTTATACTCGAGCAGGGGACTTTGTTATACTTGATCAGGGGACTTTTTTATACTCGACCAGAGGACTTTGTTATACTAATATGAGGGGACTTTGTTATTCTCGACCAGGGGATTTTGTTATACTCGAACAGAGGCCTTTGTTATACTCGATCATGGGACTTTGCTATACTCGACCAGGGGACTTTGTTATACTCGATCAGGGGAATTTGTTATACTCGACCACGGGACTTTTTTATAATTGACCAATGGACTTTGTTATACTCGATGAGGTGCCTTTGTTATACTTGACCAGGGGCCTTTGTTATACTCGATTAGAAAACTTTGTTATATTCGACCAGGGGACTTTGTTATACTCCACCAGGGACTTTGTTATAGTGGATCAGGGGATATGTTATACTCGATCAGGGGACTTTGTTATACTCGGTTCAGGGGACTTTGTTATACTCGTCTAGTAGGCTTTGTTATACTAGGATCAGGGGACTTCGTTATACTCGAACAGGGGACTTTGTCTTACTCGATGAGGGCCCTTTGTTATACTCGACCAGGGGACTTTGTTATAATCGATCAGGGGACTTTGTTATGCTCGATCTGGGAATTTGTTATACTGGGCCAGGAGACTTTGTTATACTCGATCAGGCGACTTTGTTATACTGCTCAGGAGGCTTTGTTATACTCGATCAGGGACTTTCCTTTGTTATACTCGATCAGGGCGACTTTGCTATACTGACCAGGGACTTTGGTATACTCGACTCAGGAGACTTTGTTATACTCGACTAGGGACTATTTTATACTCGGTTCAGAGTAGACTTTTGTTATACTCGTCTAGCGGGCATTGTTATACTAGGATCAGGGGACTTTGTTATACTCGATCAGGGGACTTTGTCTTACTTGATCAGGGCCCTTTGTTATACTCGACCAGGGGACTTTTTTGTAATCGATCAGGGGACTTTGTTATGCTCGATCTGGGGTCTTTGTTATACTGGGCCAGGAGACGTTGTTATACTCGAACAGGGATTATGTTATACTCGATCAGGGGACTTTGTTATACTGGACCCGGGGACTTTGTTATACTCGATCAGTGGACTTTGTTATACTCGATCAGGGGACTTTGTTATTCTCGACCAGGGGACTTTGTTATACTCGACCAGAGGCCTTTGTTATACTCGGTCAGGGGACTTTCTTATAATCGATCAGGGGACTTTGTTATGCTCCATCTAGGGACTTTGTTATACTTCGCCTGGAGACTTTGTTATAATCGATCAGGGGATGTGTTATACTCGATCAGGGGACTTTGTTATACTGGACCAGGGGACTTTGTTATACTCGATGAGGGGACTTTGTTATACTCGATCAGGGAACTTTGTTATACTCGTACAGGGGGCTTTGTTTACTAGGATCAGGGGAATTTGTTATTCTCGACCAGGGGACTTTGTTATACTCGACCAGATGCCTTTGTTATACTCGGTCAGGGACTATGTTATAATCGATCAGGGGACTTTGTTATGCTCGATATGGGGACTTTGTTATAATGGGCCAGGGGACTTTTTTATACTCGATCAGCGAACTTTGTTAAACTCGATCAGGGGACTTTTGTTATACTCGATGAGGGACTTTGTTATACTCGACCAGGGGCCTTTGTTATAGTCGATCACCACACTTTGTTATACTCTATAAGGGGACTTTCTTGTACTCGATAAGGGGAATTTGTTATACTCGATAAGGGGACTTTGTTAGACTCGAGAAGGGGACTTTGTTATACTCGACCAGGGGACTTTGTTATACTCGATTAGGCGGCTTTGTTATACTCGATCAGGGGCGTTTGTTATACTAGATCAGAGGAATTTGTTATACTCGATCAGGAGGCTTTGTTATACTTGATCAGGGGACTTTGCTATACTCGACCACGGGACTTTGGTATACTCGATCAGGAGACTTTGTTATACTCGAGCAGAGGACTATTTTATACTTGACCAATGGACTTTGTTGTACTCGATGAGGGGCCATTGTTATACTCGATCAGGGGACTTTTTTATACTTGACCAGAGTACTTTGTTATACTCGATTAAGGGGATTTGTTATACCCGATCAGGGGACTTTGTTATACTCAACAAGAGGACTTTGTTATACTCGATCAGGGGACTTTGTTATACTCAATCAGGAGACTATGTTTTACTCGATTAGGGGCCTTTGTTATACTCGATGAGGGGGCTTTCTTATACTCGACCAGGGGACTTTGTTATACTCGATCAGGGAACTTTGTTATACTCGACCAGGGGACTTTTTTATAATTAATCAGGGGACTTTGTCATACTCGATCAGTGGACTTTCCTATATTTGACCAATGGACTTTGCTATACTCAATGAGGGGCTTTTGTTATACTCGATGAGGGGCCTTTGTTATACTCGATCAGGGGACTTTGTTATACTCGAGCAGGGGACTTTGTTATACTTGATTAGGGGACTTTTTTATACTCGACCAGAGGACTTTGTTATACTAATATCAGGGGACTTTGTTATTCTCGACCAGGGGATTTTGTTATACTCGAACAGAGGCCTTTGTTATACTCGATCATGGGACTTTGCTATACTCGACCAGGGGACTTTGTTATACTCGATCAGGGGAATTTGTTATACTCGACCACGGGACTTTTTTTATAATTGACCAATGGACTGTGTTATACTCGATGAGGTGCCTTTGTTATACTTGACCAGGGGCCTTTGTTATACTCGATTAGAAAACTTTGTTATACTCGACCAGGGGACTTTGTTATACTCCACCAGGGACTTTGTTATAGTGGATCAGGGGATATGTTATACTCGATCAGGGGACTTTGTTATACTCGGTTCAGGGGACTTTGTTATACTCGTCTAGTAGGCTTTGTTATACTAGGATCAGGGGACTTCGTTATACTCGAACAGGGGACTTTGTCTTACTCGATGAGGGCCCTTTGTTATACTCGACCAGGGGACTTTGTTATAATCGATCAGGGGACTTTGTTATGCTCGATCTGGGAATTTGTTATACTGGGCCAGGAGACTTTGTTATACTCGATCAGGCGACTTTGTTATACACGCTCAGGAGGTTTTGTTATACTCGATCAGGGGACTTTCTTATACTCGCGCAGGGGGCTCTGTTATACTCGATCAGGGGACTTTGTTATACTCGATCAGGAGGCTTTGTTATACTCGATCAGGGGACTTTGCTATACTCGACCAGGGGACTTTGGTATACTCGATCAGGAGACTTTGTTATACTCGACTAGGGGACTATTTTATACTCGGTTCAGAGGACTTTGTTATACTCGTCTAGCGGGCATTGTTATACTAGGATCAGGGGACTTTGTTATACTCGATCAGGGGACTTTGTCTTACTTGATCAGGGCCCTTTGTTATACTCGACCAGGGGACTTTTTTGTAATCGATCAGGGGACTTTGTTATGCTCGATCTGGGGTCTTTGTTATACTGGGCCAGGAGACGTTGTTATACTCGAACAGGGATTATGTTATACTCGATCAGGGGACTTTGTTATACTGGACCCGGGGACTTTGTTATTCTCGACCAGGGGACTTTGTTATACTCGACCAGAGGCCTTTGTTATACTCGGTCAGGGGACTTTCTTATAATCGATCAGGGGACTTTTTTATGCTCCATCTCGGGACTTTGTTATACTTCGCCTGGAGACTTTGTTATAATCGATCAGGGGATGTGTTATACTCGATCAGGGGACTTTGTTATACTGGACCAGGGGACTTTGTTATACTCGATCAGGGGACTTTGTTATACTCGATCAGGGAACTTTGTTATACTCGTACAGGGGGCTTTGTTTACTAGGATCAGGGGAATTTGTTATTCTCGACCAGGGGACTTTGTTATACTCGACCAGAGGCCTTTGTTATACTCGGTCAGGGACTATGTTATAATCGATCAGGGGACTTTGTTATGCTCGATATGGGGACTTTGTTATAATGGGCCAGGGGACTTTTTTATACTCGATCAGCGAACTTTGTTAAACTCGATCAGGGGACTTTTGTTATACTCGATGAGGGACTTTGTTATACTCGACCAGGGGCTTTTGTTATAGTCGATCACCACACTTTGTTATACTCTATAAGGGGACTTTCTTGTACTCGATAAGGGGAATTTGTACTCGATAAGGGGACTTTGTTAGACTCGAGAAGGGGACTCCTTTGTTATACTCGAAATAGGGACTTTTGTTATACCTTTAGGGACAGGGCGGCTTTGTATATATACTCGATCAGGGCGTTTGTTATAATTGTAGATCAGAGAATTTGTTATGCGCTCGATAAGGGACTTGTTATACTCGGACCAGGGGACTTTGTTATACTCTGGATGAGGTGCCTTTTGTTATACTCTCGATCAGGGCGTTTGTTATACTAGATCAGAGGACTTTGTTATACTCGATTAGGGGCCTTTTTCAGACTCGATCAGGGGCCTTTGTTATACTCGATCAGGGGACTTTGTTATACTCGATCAGGGGGCTTCATTATACTCGATGAGGGGACTGTGTTATACTCGATGAGGAGGCTTTGTTATACTCGATCAGGGGACTTTGCTATACTCGACAAGGGGACTTTTTTATACTTGACCAGTAGACTTTGTTATACTCGATGAGGGGCCTTTGTTATACTCGATCTGGGGACTTTGTTATACTCGAGCAGGGGACTTTGTTATACTCCATCAGGGGACTTTTTTATACTCGACCAGAAAACTTTGTTATACTCGATCAGGGGATTTTGTTATACTCGACCAGGGGACTTTTTTATACTTGACCAATGGACTTTGTTATACTCAATGAAGGGCCTTTGTTATACTCGATCAGGGGACTTTGTTATACTCGAACAGGGGACTTTGTTATATGCGATCAAGGGAACTTTTTTATACTCGATCAGGGACTTTGTTATACTCAACCAGAAGACTTTGTTATACTCGATCAGGGGACTTTGTTAAACTCAATCATGGGACTTTGTTATACTCGATTAGGGGCCTTTGTTATACTCGATGAGGGGGCTTTGTTATACTCGACCAGGGAAATTTGTTATACTCGAGCAGAGGACTTTGGTATATTCGATCAGGGGATATGTTATACTCGATCAGGGGACTTCGTTATACTTGATTAGGGGACTTTCTTATACTCGATCAGGGGACTTTGTAATACTCGATCGGAGGACTTTGTTATACTCGACCAGGGGCCTTTGTTATACTCGATTAGAAAACTTTGTTATACTCGACCAGGGGACTTTGTTATACTCCACCAGGGACTTTGTTATACTCGATGAGGGGATATGTTATACTCGATCAGGAGATTTTGTTATACTCGGTTGAGGGGTCTTTGTTATACTCGTCCAGTGGCTTTCTTATACTAGGATCAGGGGACTTTGTTATACTCGATCAAGGGACTTTGTCTTACTCGATGAGAGCCCTTTGTTATACTCGACCAGGGGACTTTGTTATAATCGATCAGGGGACTTTATTATGCTCGATCAGGGGACTTTGTTATACTCGCTTAGGACGCTTTCTTATACTCGATCAGGGGACTTTCTTATATTCGAGCAAGGGGCTTTGTTATACTCGATCAGGGGACTTTGTTATACTCGATCAGGAGGCTTTGTTATACTCGATCAGGGGACTTTGCTATAGTCGACCACGGGACTTTGGTATGCTCGATCAGGAGACTTTGTTATACTCGACCAGAGGACTATTTTATACTTGACCAATGGACTTTGTTGTACTCGATGAGGGGCCATTGTTATACTCGATCAGGGGACTTTTTTATACTTGACCAGAGTACTTTTTTATACTCGATTAAGGGGATTTGTTATACCCGACCAGGGGACTTTGTTATACTCAACAAGAGGACTTTGTTATACTCGATCAGGGGACTTTGTTATACTCAATCAGGAGACTATGTTTTACTCGATTAGGGGCCTTTGTTATACTCGATGAGGGGCTTTCTTATACTCGACCAGGGGACTTTGTTAGACTCGATCAGTGAACTTTGTTATACTTGACCAGGGGACTTTTTTATAATTAATCAGGGGACTTTGTCATACCCGATCAGTGGACTTTCCTATATTTGACCAATGGACTTTGCTATACTCAATGAGGGGCTTTTGTTATACTCGATGAGGGGCCTTTGTTATACTCGATCAGGGGACTTTGTTATACTCGAGCAGGGGACTTTGTTATACTCGATCAGGGGACTTTTTTATACTCGACAAGAGGACTTTGTTATACTAATATCAGGGGACTTTGTTATTCTCAAGCAGGGGATTTTGTTATACTCGACCAGAGGCCTTTGTTATACTCGATCATGGGACTTTGCTATACTCGACCAGGGGACTTTGTTATACTCGATCAGGGGAATTTGTTATACTCGACCACGGGACTTTTTTATACTTGACCAATGAAATTTGTTATACTCGATGAGGGGCCTTTGTTATACTTGACCAGGGGCCTTTGTTATACTCGATTAGAAAACTTTGTTATACTCGACCAGAGGACTTTGTTATACTCCACCAGGGACTTTGTTATAGTCGATCAGGGGATATGTTATTCTCGATCAGGGGACTTTGTTATACTCGGTTCAGGGGACTTTGTTATACTCGTCTAGTGGGCTTTGTTATACTAGGATCAGGGGACTTCGTTATACTCGAGCAGGGGACTTTGTCTTACTCGATGAGGGCCCATTGTTATACTCGACCAGGGGAATTTGTTGTAATCGATCAGGGGACTTTGTTATGCTCGATCTAGGGACTTTGTTATACTGGGCCAGGAGACTTTGTTATACTCGATCAGGCGACTTTGTTATACTCGCTCAGGAGGCTTTGTTATACTCGATCAGGGGACTTTCTTATACTCGCGCAGGGGGCTTTGTTATACTCGATCAGGGGACTTTCTTATACTCGATCAGGAGGCTTTGTTATACTCGATCATGGGACTTTGCTATACTCGACCAGGGGACTTTGTTATACTCGATCAGGGGAATTTGTTATACTCGACCACGGGACTTTTTTATACTTGACCAATGAGCTTTGTTATACTCGATGAGGGGCCTTTGTTATACCTGACCAGGGGCCTTTGTTACACTTGACCAGGGGCCTTTGTTATACTCGATGAAAAAACTTTGTTATACTCGACCAGGGGACTTTGTTATACTCCACCAGGGACTTTGTTATAGTCGATCAGGGGATATGTTATACTCGATCAGGGGACTTTGTTATACTCGGTTCAGGGGACTTTGTTATACTCGTCTAGTGGGCTTTGTTATACTAGGATCAGGGGACTTCGTTATACTCGAACAGGGGACTTTGTCTTACTCGATCAGGGCCCTTTGTTATACTCGACCAGGGGACTTTGTTGTAATCGATCAGGGGACTTTGTTATGCTCGATCTGGGGACTTTGTTATACTGGGCCAGGAGACTTTGTTATACTCGATCAGGGGACTTTGTTATACAAGCTTAGGAGGCTTTCTTATACTCGATCAGGGGACTTTCTTATACCCGAACAAGGGGCTTTGTTAGACTCGATCAGGGGACTTTGTTGTACTCGATCAGGAGGCTTTGTTATACTTGATCAGGGGACTTTGCTATACTCGACCACGGGACTTTGGTATACTCGATCAGGAGACTTTGTTATACTCGACCAGAGGACTATTTTATACTTGACCAATGGACTTTGTTGTACTCGATGAGGGGCCATTTTTATACTCGATCAGGGGACTTTTTTATAGTTGACCAGAGTACTTTGTTATACTCGATTAAGGGGATTTGTTATACCCGATCAGGGGACTTTGTTATACTCAACAAGAGGACTTTGTTATACTCGATCAGGGGACTTTGTTATACTCAATCAGGAGACTATGTTTTACTCGATTAGGGGCCTTTGTTAAACTCGATGAGGGGGCTTTCTTATACTCGACCAGGGGACTTTGTTATACTCGATCAGGGAACTTTGTTATACTCGACCAGGGGACTTTGTCATACTCGATCAGTGGACTTTCCTATATTTGACCAATGGACTTTGCTATACCCAATGAGGGGCTTTTGTTATACTCGATGAGGGGCCTTTGTTATACTCGATCAGGGGACTTTGTTATACTCGAGCAGGGGACTTTGTTATACTTGATTAGGGGACTTTTTTATACTCGACCAGAGGACTTTGTTATACTAATATCAGGGGACTTTGTTATTCTCGACCAGGGGATTTTGTTATACTCGAACAGAGGCCTTTGTTATACTCGATCATGGGACTTTGCTATACTCGACCAGGGGACTTTGTTATACTCGATCAGGGGAATTTGTTATACTCGACCACGGGACTTTTTTATAATTGACCAATGGACTTTGTTATACTCGATGAGGTGCCTTTGTTATACTTGACCAGGGGCCTTTGTTATACTCGATTAGAAAACTTTGTTATACTCGACCAGGGGACTTTGTTATACTCCACCAGGGACTTTGTTATAGTGGATCAGGGGATATGTTATACTCGATCAGGGGACTTTGTTATACTCGGTTCAGGGGACTTTGTTATACTCGTCTAGTAGGCTTTGTTATACTAGGATCAGGGGACTTCGTTATACTCGAACAGGGGACTTTGTCTTACTCGATGAGGGCCCTTTGTTATACTCGACCAGGGGACTTTGTTATAATCGATCAGGGGACTTTTTTATGCTCGATCTGGGGACTTTGTTATACTGGGCCAGGAGACTTTGTTATACTATCAGGCGACTTTTGTTATACTCTATGAGGAGGCTTTGTTATACTCGATCAGGTGGGACTTTTCTTTATACTCGCAGGGTCGTATATATAATTTTAGGATCAGGGGACTTTTATATATACCTGATCAGGAGGCTGTATATGTTCTCGATCAATTACAGTACTGACCAGGGACTTTAAGTGTTTCGATCAGGAGATTTTTGTTACACTCTGACTAGGATCATTATATACCCGGTTCAGAGGAGACTTTGTTATACCTGTTCATAGCGGCATTGCTATACTAGATCAGGGGACTTCGTTATACCAGATCAGGGGACTTTGACTTACTCGATGAGGAACCTTTGTTATACTCGACCAGTGGACTTTGTTATAATCGATTAGGGGACTTTGTTATGCTCGATCTGGGGAATTTGTTAAACAGGGCCAGGAGACGTTGTTATACTCGATCAGGGGATATGTTATACTCGATCAGGGGACTTTGTTATACTGGAGCAGGGGACTTTGTTATACTTGATCAGAGGACTTTGTTATACTCGATCAGTGAACTTTGTTATTCTCATCCAGGGACTTTGCCAGTGCCTGTTCAGAGGCCTTTTGCTATACCCGCCAACAGGGGACCTTCTTATAACCGATCAGGACTTTTTTATGCCCCATCTAGGACCTTTGGTTATACCGGGAGACTTTGTTAGAACTGCACTGTGATGTAAGCACTGATCAGGGACTGTGGTTATACTGGGACCAGGACCTTTGGTTATACTCGATCAGGGGGACTTGTTATACTCGATCAGGGGAATCCTTGCTATACTCGTGGGGGCTTTTGGTTTACTAGGACTGTGGGGAATTTGTTATTCTTGACCAGGGACTTTTGTTATACTCGACCAGAAGAGGCCTTTTGTTATAATTTTTTGGTCAGATCGTGTTATAATCGATCAGGACCTTTGTTATACCGGAGTGGGGACCCCGGTTATAATGGGCCAGGGGACTTTTTTATACTCGATCAGCGAACTTTGTTAAACTCGATCAGGGGACTTTTGTTATACTCGATGAGGGACTTTGTTATACTCGACCAGGGGCTTTTGTTATAGTCGATCACCACACTTTGTTATACTCTATAAGGGGACTTTCTTGTACTCGATAAGGGGAATTTGTTATACTCGATAAGGGGACTTTGTTAGACTCGAGAAGGGGACTTTGTTATACTCGACCAGGGGACTTTGTTATACTCGATTAGGCGGCTTTGTTATACTCGATCAGGGGCGTTTGTTATACTAGATAAGAGGAATTTGTTATACTCGATAAGGGGACTTTGTTATACTCGACCAGGGGACTTTGTTATACTCGATGAGGTGCCTTTGTTATACTCGATCAGGGGCGTTTGTTATACTAGATCAGAGGACTTTGTTATACTCGATTAGGGGCCTTTTTCAGACTCGATCAGGGGCCTTTGTTATACTCGATCAGGGGACTTTGTTATACTCGATCAGGGGGCTTCATTATACTCGATCAGGGGACTGTGTTATACTCGATGAGGAGGCTTTGTTATACTCGATCAGGGGACTTTGCTATACTCGACCAGGACTTTTTATACTTGACCAGCAGACTTTGTTGTTATACTCGATGTGAGGGGGCCTTGTTATACTCGGATCTGGGGACTTTGCGAGTACCTTTAGAGCAGGGACTTTGTTATACTCCATCAGGACTTTTTTTATACCGACCAGAAACTTTGTTATACTCGATCAGGGGATTTTGTT
Source organism: Homarus americanus (assembly GCF_018991925.1). Lineage (NCBI taxonomy): Eukaryota > Metazoa > Arthropoda > Malacostraca > Decapoda > Nephropidae > Homarus > Homarus americanus. The sequence continues at coordinate 5,568 of NW_024717602.1, read as the reverse complement.
ATACTCGACCAGGGGACTTTTTTATACTTGACCAATGGACTTTGTTATACTCAATGAAGGGCCTTTGTTATACTCGATCAGGGGACTTTGTTATACTCGAACAGGGGACTTTGTTATATGCGATCAAGGGAACTTTTTTATACTCGATCAGGGACTTTGTTATACTCAACCAGAGGACTTTGTTATACTCGATCAGGTGACTTTGTTAAACTCAATCATGGGACTTTGTTATACTCGATTAGGGGCCTTTGTTATACTCGATGAGGGGGCTTTGTTATACTCGACCAGGGAAATTTGTTATACTCGAGCAGAGGACTTTGGTATATTCGATCAGGGGATATGTTATACTCGATCAGGGGACTTCGTTATACTTGATTAGGGGACTTTCTTATACTCGATCAGGGGACTTTGTAATACTCGATCGGAGGACTTTGTTATACTCGACCAGGGGCCTTTGTTATACTCGATTAGAAAACTTTGTTATACTCGACCAGGGGACTTTGTTATACTCCACCAGGGACTTTATTATACTCGATGAGGGGATATGTTATAATCGATCAGGAGATTTTGTTATACTCGGTTGAGGGGTCTTTGTTATACTCGTCCAGTGGCTTTCTTATACTAGGATCAGGGGACTTTGTTATACTCGATCAAGGGACTTTGTCTTACTCGATGAGAGCCCTTTGTTATACTCGACCAGGGGACTTTGTTATAATCGATCAAGGGACTTTATTATGCTCGATCAGGGGACTTTGTTATACTCGCTTAGGATGCTTTCTTATACTCGATCAGGGGACTTTCTTATACTCGAGCAAGGGGCTTTGTTATACTCGATCAGGGGACTTTGTTATACTCGATCAGGAGGCTTTGTTATACTCGATCAGGGGACTTTGCTATAGTCGACCACGGGACTTTGGTATGCTCGATCAGGAGACTTTGTTATACTCGACCAGAGGACTATTTTATACTTGACCAATGGACTTTGTTGTACTCGATGAGGGGCCATTGTTATACTCGATCAGGGGACTTTTTTATACTTGACCAGAGTACTTTGTTATACTCGATTAAGGGGATTTGTTATACCCGACCAGGGGACTTTGTTATACTCAACAAGAGGACTTTGTTATACTCGATCAGGGGACTTTGTTATACTCAATCAGGAGACTATGTTTTACTCGATTAGGGGCCTTTGTTATACTCGATGAGGGGCTTTCTTATACTCGACCAGGGGACTTTGTTAGACTCGATCAGTGAACTTTGTTATACTTGACCAGGGGACTTTTTTATAATTAATCAGGGGACTTTGTCATACCCGATCAGTGGACTTTCCTATATTTGACCAATGGACTTTGCTATACTCAATGAGGGGCTTTTGTTATACTCGATGAGGGGCCTTTGTTATACTCGATCAGGGGACTTTGTTATACTCGAGCAGGGGACTTTGTTATACACGATCAGGGGACTTTTTTATACTCGACCAGAGGACTTTGTTATACTAATATCAGGGGACTTTGTTATTCTCGACCAGGGGATTTTGTTATACTCGACCAGAGGCCTTTGTTATACTCGATCATGGGACTTTGCTATACTCGACCAGGGGACTTTGTTATACTCGATCATGGGAATTTGTTATACTCGACCACGGGACTTTTTTATACTTGACCAATGGACTTTGTTATACTCGATGAGGGGCCTTTGTTATACTTGACCAGGGGCCTTTGTTATACTCGATTAGAAATCTTTGTTATACTCGACCAGGGGAGTTTGTTATACTCCACCAGGGACTTTGTTATAGTCGATCAGGGGATATGTTATACTCGATCAGGGGACTTTGTTATACTCGGTTCAGGGGACTTTGTTATACTCGTCTAGTGGGCTTTGTTATACTAGGATCAGAGGACTTGGTTATACTCGAACAGGGGACTTTGTCTTACTCGATGAGGGCCCTTTGTTATACTCGACCAGTGGACTTTGTTGTAATCGATCAGGGGACTTTGTTATGCTCGATCTGGGGACTTTGTTATACTGGGCCAGGAGACTTTGTTATACTCGATCAGGCGACTTTGTTATACTCGCTCAGGAGGCTTTGTTATACTCGATCAGGGGACTTTCTTATACTCGCGCAGGGGGCTTTGTTATACTCGATCAGGGGACTTTGTTATACTCAATCAGGAGGCTTTGTTATACTCGATCATGGGACTTTGCTATACTCGACCAGGGGACTTTGTTATACTCGATCAGGGGAATTTGTTATACTCGACCACGGGACTTTTTTATACTTGACCAATGAGCTTTGTTATACTCGATGACCGGCCTTTGTTATACTTGACCAGGGGCCTTTGTTACACTTGACCAGGGGCCTTTGTTATACTCGATGAAAAAACTTTGTTATACTCGACCAGGGGACTTTGTTATACTCCACCAGGGACTTTGTTATAGTCGATCAGGGGATATGTTATACTCGATCAGGGGACTTTGTTATACTCGGTTCAGGGGACTTTGTTATACTCGTCTAGTGGGCTTTGTTATACTAGGATCAGGGGACTTCGTTATACTCGAACAGGGGACTTTATCTTACTCGATCAGGGCCCTTTGTTATACTCGACCAGGGGACTTTGTTGTAATCGATCAGGGGACTTTGTTATGCTCGATCTGGGGACTTTGTTATACTGGGCCAGGAGACTTTGTTATACTCGATCAGGGGACTTTGTTATACAAGCTTAGGAGGCTTTCTTATACTCGATCAGGGGACTTTCTTATACTCGAACAAGGGGCTTTGTTATACTCGATCAGGGGACTTTGTTATACTCGATCAGGAGGCTTTGTTATACTTGATCAGGGGACTTTGCTATACTCGACCACGGGCCTTTGGTATACTCGATCAGGAGACTTTGTTATACTCGACCAGAGGACTATTTTATACTTGACCAATGGACTTTGTTGTACTCGATGAGGGGCCATTGTTATACTCGATCAGGGGACTTTTTTATACTTGACCAGAGTACTTTGTTATACTCGATTAAGGGGATTTGTTATACCCGACCAGGGGACTTTGTTATACTCAACAAGAGGACTTTGTTATACTCGATCAGGGGACTTTGTTATACTCAATCAGGAGACTATGTTTTACTCGATTAGGGGCCTTTGTTATACTCGATGAGGGGCTTTCTTATACTCGACCAGGGGACTTTGTTATACTCGATCAGGGAACTTTGTTATACTCGACCAGGGGACTTTTTTTTAATTAATCAGGGGACTTTGTCATACTCGATCAGTGGACTTTCCTATATTTGACCAATGGACTTTGCTATACTCAATGAGGGGCTTTTGTTATACTCGATGAGGGGCATTTGTTATACTCGATCAGGGGACTTTGTTATACTCAAGCAGGGGACTTTGTTATACTTGATCAGGGGACTTTTTTATACTCGACCAGAGGACTTTGTTATACTAATATCAGGGGACTTTGTTATTCTCGACCAGGGGATTTTGTTATACTCGAACAGAGGCCTTTGTTATACTCGATCATGGGACTTTGCTATACTCGACCAGGGGACTTTGTTATACTCGATCAGGGGAATTTGTTATACTCGACCACGGGACTTTTTTATAATTGACCAATGGACTTTGTTATACTCGATGAGGTGCCTTTGTTATACTTGACCAGGGGCCTTTGTTATACTCGATTAGAAAACTTTGTTATATTCGACCAGGGGACTTTGTTATACTCCACCAGGGACTTTGTTATAGTGGATCAGGGGATATGTTATACTCGATCAGGGGACTTTGTTATACTCGGTTCAGGGGACTTTGTTATACTCGTCTAGTAGGCTTTGTTATACTAGGATCAGGGGACTTCGTTATACTCGAACAGGGGACTTTGTCTTACTCGATGAGGGCCCTTTGTTATACTCGACCAGGGGACTTTGTTATAATCGATCAGGGGACTTTTTTATGCTCGATCTGGGGACTTTGTTATACTGGGCCAGGAGACTTTGTTATACTCGATCAGGCGACTTTGTTATACTCGCTCAGGAGGCTTTGTTATACTCGATCAGGGGACTTTCTTATACTCGCGCAGGGGGCTCTGTTATACTCGATCAGGGGACTTCTTTATACTCGATCAAGAGGCTTTGTTATACTCGATCAGGGGACTTTGCTATACTCGACCAGGGGACTTTGGTATACTCGATCAGGAGACTTTGTTATACTCGACTAGGGGACTATTTTATACTCGGTTCAGAGGACTTTGTTATACTCGTCTAGCGGGCATTGTTATACTAGGATCAGGGGACTTTGTTATACTCTTTATCAGGGACTTTATCTTGTTTTGATCAGGCCTTTGTTGTTTCCGACCAGGGGGACTTCGTAAACCGATCAGGGGATCTTTTGTTATGCTCGATCTGGGGTCTTTTGTTAGGCATCAAACAGAGACGTTGTTATACTCGAACAGGATTATGTTATACCGGGATCAGTAATTTTGGTTATACTGAATTCGTGACTTTGTTATTCTCGACCAGGACTTTGTTATACTCGACCAGAGGCCTTTTGTTATGGTACTCGAATAGACCTTTCTTATAATCACACTGCATTCTTTTTATGCTCCATCTCGACTTTGGTTATACTTCGCCTGGAGACTTGTTATAATCGATCAGGGGATGTGTTATACTCGATCAGGGGACTTTGTTATACTGGACCAGGGGACTTTGTTATACTCGATCAGGGGACTTTGTTATACTCGATCAGGGAACTTTGTTATACTCGTCCAGGGGGCTTTGTTTACTAGGATCAGGGGAATTTGTTATTCTCGACCAGGGGACTTTGTTATACTCGACCAGAGGCCTTTGTCATACTCGGTCAGGGACTATGTTATAATCGATCAGGGGACTTTGTTATGCTCGATATGGGGACTTTGTTATGCTGGGCCAGGGGACTTTTTTATACTCGATCAGCGGACTTTGTTAAACTCGATCAGGGGACTTTTGTTATACTCGATGAGGGACTTTGTTATACTCGACCAGGGGCCTTTGTTATAGTCGATCACCACACTTTGTTATACTCTATAAGGGGACTTTCTTGTACTCGATAAGGGGAATTTGTTATACTCGATAAGGGGACTTTGTTAGACTCGAGAAGGGGACTTTGTTATACTCGACCAGGGGACTTTGTTATACTCGATTAGGCGGCTTTGTTATACTCGATCAGGGGCGTTTGTTATACTAGATAAGAGGAATTTGTTATACTCGATAAGGGGACTTTGTTATACTCGACCAGGGGACTTTGTTATGCTCGATGAGGTGCCTTTGTTATACTCGATCAGGGGCGTTTGTTATACTAGATCAGAGGACTTTGTTATACTCGATTAGGGGCTTTTTCAGACTCGATCAGGGGCCTTTGTTATACTCGATCAGGGGACTTTGTTATACTCGATCAGGGGGCTTCATTATACTCGATCAGGGGACTGTGTTATACTCGATGAGGAGGCTTTGTTATACTCGATCAGGGGACTTTGCTATACTCGACCAGGGGACTTTTTTATACTTGACCAGTAGACTTTGTTATACTCGA
>NW_024717601.1:7500-15000 GCF_018991925.1 Homarus americanus | reverse complement strand
CAATAACTCGAAATAACTGTGCTGATTTACACTCATTTTTTTCAAAAAATACTAAATTGCCAACTCCACCAAATGCAAAGCATCCCCACACCATAACACTTGGAGCATGCTTTACAACTTAAGCTGTGTAGCGGGGGTCATTTGGGTCCGATCCTTTGGGACGCCTGACACGCTTGGACCTGCAGCCAGATGACACCACAAACGTTGACTCATCACTCCACAAGACTTGTTCCCAGTCTTCTAGGGTCCAATCCTTATATTTCTTGCTAAAAGCAATGCGATCCCGTACATTTTTTGCACTTAAGAGGGGAAGAACTTTAGCACAACAGCTGCGATATTGTAAATCTTTGAGTAAATGATCAGAAATACATCTTACAGACACCTCCTGGAGCAGTGCAGGGTTATTTTCCTTCAGTTTTCGAGCTGTGAGTGTTGGATTTTTATCCAACTGCCTCTTTATAACCTTGGAAGACGATTTTGTATTTTCCTTGGCCTACCAGAGCGAGGCTTGGGGGTAGGAATATCCTCACCTCCGCCGTCTCTAAATTTCTTGATCCACTTTTGAACTTGGCGCACTCCTATTCCCACACGAGTGGCTATATCTTTACACTTATAACCCTCCTTATAGAGGGTTATAATAGCAACAATTGTGTCTCTTCCCAGCTCTGTACCACTTCCCAGTACAGAGATATTGAGGCACAAACACAGAACAAAACGCAAAAAAACGACTAGTCCGCGTGAGAGAAGTTTACACACTGCACCCATGTGCTCACTGAAGCGACTAATCAGAGTTGCCAAGTACAGTGAGTTCTGCTATAACGCGTGTTTTGATAACGCGAATTTGCTCTAACGCGATTTATGAATTCGGAACAATATTTGTATAACGCGATCGCTTGTTTGCTATAACGCGATTTTTGCTTACTATTTCTCCAATTTTGTGGTATTAACTGTGAATATGGTAAAGAAGAATATCTCCAAAAAGCATTCTGATGATAGAATTCCCGGTGATTATCGTAAAAGAAAGGATATAACACTTGAAGAGAAGCTTGATGTTATCAACCTCAAAATCACCCTTCTCCCCCATCAAGTTACATTCATATTTTTTCAAGGTAAAGTGTTAAATTTACTGTATGATTTCATTATTAGATATGAATGTAACATTTATTTAGACTGTGCTATCCTTTGTGTTAGGCTAACTACTAAATTTTTTCGATTTCGAGTAATCTGCACCTAACCCTATTTTCTCCATAAGCCCTGTTATTTCTATTACGCGATTTTCTATAACACGATATTTTACAAGAACACAATTATCGCGTTATAGCAGAACTACCTGTAGTGCGTATTGTCTCGCCTAAATAGCGGTACAAACCCTAGCATTGAAATATAGCGAAAAGTTTGAGCGGAAATTGGTATTTATCGTATGTTTTGATAATAGCGGAAAGTTTGGGCTCCTGTAATTTTGCGCCCAAACTTTCCGCTACCACTGTACATATATATATATATATATATATATATATATATATATATATATATATATATATATATATATATATATATATATATATATATATATATATATATATATATATATATATATATATATATATATATATATATATATATATATATATATATATATATATATATATATATATATATATATATACAGTCGGCCTCACTTTGGTTAATTCGGCCACAGGTGCAGCGGAAAGAGTGGCTCAAAGTGAACAACGCAACATATGGGATTGGTGGGGAAATGAGGTCAGGCCGATGCCCAGAAACTCCACTTGCGGCGACACACAACTATGTTGTAGTAAAAATATTATCTTAACTTTATGATGGCATGCACACACAATTAATAATTAAGAGAAATATCAATAATATTAGGTTTTTTAACACTTACATTAGTAGAAAAGATGGCTTGGCACACGGGGATGGGCGGTTGGTTCCGAGGCAGAGGGCAGATTATTGGCCCTCACCTGTATCACTTGTATCAATTGTATCACTATCCACCACAGAGGCTTGCAGGGCCTCTTTGTCAAACCCCCCAAAGTTCATATAAGTCCATATCCTCACTATAATTATCACTATCACTGACTTGGGCCGGCTGTAGTGGGTGGCGGGTGAAGAACTGGTAATGTTTTGATGACTGTGCGACCTTGTGCGCACCATTTTCGCGCCTCTTACACAACATGGCGGATGGCGGGAGGTTTGGATCCAAAAATGGCGCGGCTTGCCAGCCGCTCTCCGCGTAATGGGGTACACGCACCGCGGAATGTGAGCATGTTAGGTTCCGGCAGGGCACCGCGTTAACGGTGAACCGCGTAATGTGAGGGTTGACTGTATATATATATATATATATATATATATATATATATATATATATATATATATATATATATATATATATATATATATATATATATATATATATATATATATATATATATATATACATATATATATATACATATATATATACATATATATATATATATATATATATATATATATATATATATATATATATATATATATATATATATATATATATATATATATATATATATATATACTATATATATACTTTTTTTTTTTTACTTTATCATCTTGCATACTGATAAACAGTAGCTGCTTGGACGATTGGTCACGTCTCTTTTCATTTATCTTCTTCACCAAAAGATTGGCTCGCTAGCCGCCCGGGCGATCGGTCACGTCTCTGTCACGCACTGTTGGCAAATACTGGGCATGCCCCGGCTCCTCAATGTACCTGAACCCGCTCCAGTGTTGGTCAAGTCTTCTCTTGAAAGAGCTCACACTCGGTGCCGTCACAACACACTCTGGTAGATTGTTCCATATACAGTGACCCCTCGTTTAACGAACACCTCGGTTAACGTAATTTCGATTAACGAACTGCCTTCCATAAGGATCTTCAATTCGGTTAACGAATAAAAATTCGCTTAACGAACTTCTTACGAACCGACCTCAACATGTTTTCGCTTGCACTGACCGGGCAACCAGCTTTAGTATCAGTCCGCCAATACATTAATCGGTTCTAGGGCTTAAATTCCTTACTATTTTTGTAAATATCAAGAAGTTTATACTATTCAATAATTTTAAAAGTTTAATATTCAATTTTTTAGTCATTTTAACAATTATTGAACAAAATTGAAGGTAAAGTGACTAGTTTAATGCGCGGCATCCAGCCTCTTTACACAGCAAACAGGCGTCAGTCTCTCTCTGTTTTCACTGGAGGTAACATCTTGCTTGAGACTCTCTTCAACTAAACGCTTTTTTTCTGTGTTTCCAAGCAAATTATTGGTCATTTTGAAATATATTTTATATATTGACAATATATTTTATATATTGACAATATATAATGCAGTGCAGCGTTGATTTAAAGAAAATAATCTTGAATTAAACCAGAGAGCTAAAATTTTATGGGTGAAATGGCACCATGGGGTGACTTCTCTTCCACCCCAATGCCTTCTCTTCTTCCTTCTCCTCCACCCCCATTCTAAATCCCATCATCATCATCATCATCATCATCATCATCATCCAGGAGCCTTCTACATACACACCTCAAAGTAAGTGAACTTTTCTACCATTTTTGTTGAATTTAGGAAATTTTTGGTGAGCTGGAACCAATTACCCAAAAACCCATTGAAACAATGGTTTCTGTTAACGAACGACCTTCTGGAACGGATTGAGTTCGTTAGCCGAGGGGCCACTGTGTATATATATATATATATATATATATATATATATATATATATATATATATATATATATATATATACAATATATATATATATATATATATATATATATATATATATATATACAATATATATATATATATATATATATATATATATATATATATATATATATATATATATATATATATATATATATATATATATATATATATATATATATATATATATATATATATATATATATATATATATATATATATATATATATATATATATATATATATATATATGTATACAGTCAACCCTCACTTTACGCAGTTAATGTAACCCACAGGGTACCGCGGAAAGTGAGAAACGCGTAAAGTGAATAACATAACATATGGGATTAAATGAAATAGAGACCAGCTGACCCCCAAACTCCACTTTTTCCAACACAATACCTGTGTTCTAGTAAAAATAACATCTTAATTTTATGATGGTACATGCACACAATTAATACTTAAGAGAAATAGAGAAATACAGTCGCCAAGTTAATGTCCATTCAAATAATGGACTCCACTCCCTCCCCCTCTTCTCACAGTACACTCACTGGCTCTTCCCTCTGAGAAATTTTGGGGGGAAAACCAGGTATAGTAATAAATAATACCTCAAACTAAAGTTAGGATAATATAATTGACATTGCTGGATTCCTTGTAAGACCAGGAATATTTTGAATATAAATGTCATATATTTTTCACAAAAGATAACATATTTACTCAGAGTAAACATTACATCTAAAATTTGTATGTCTAATGCAAAATCTATGATGTTTATATTCGAAATGATCATCAAATTGTAAGAATTCCAACAATATAAATTATATTCTGGCCGGGTAATTTGTATGAATTTTATGAGCTAAAACAAATATCTTCAGTTAATAAAAAAAAAATATTCTTCACGACACTATCTGTCAATCAAAGTACCCCACCTTGCCTCCCCCCTCTTCCAACCAGCCAGATGGTCAGTCGGTCCCAACCCTCCCCCCCACCTCCCACAAACCCTCCTTTCAAGAGAAAAAGTGGGTGAAAAAACTAGATTTTAACATTTAGTATTAAATAATACCTCTGATTAAAGTTAGGATAATATAATTGACATTGCTGGATTCCTTGTAAGACCAGGAATATTTTGAATATAAATGTCAAATATTTTGCACAAAAGAAAACATATTTACTCAGAGTAAACATTATATCTAAAAATTTTATGTCTAATGCAAAATATATGATGTTTATATTCAAAATGATCATCAAATTGTAAGAATTCCAGCAATGAAAATTTTATTCTGGCCGGATAATTTGTATGAATTTTATGAGCTAAAATAAAAATCTTCAGTTAATAAAAAAAAAAATATTCTTCACACATGCCAGGTGGTCGGTCACCGGTCCCTCCCTCCCCCCCACCAACCGTCCCTACTAGATAAATGTGTGGGAATACCAGACTGTTTACCTTTTTAGTAATAAATAATAAATCGGACTAAAGTTAGGATAATATACAGTAGTACCCTGCTTAACGCTGTCAATAAAACCCACAGGGTACCGTGTTAAGTGAAAACCGCGCTAAGTGAACAACAGAACTTATGGGATTAATTCCAATAGAAACTGGCCCATCCCCAAACTCCACTTTTTGAAGACACATAACTATGTTGTAGTAAAAATAACATCTTAATTTTATGATGGTACATGCACACAATTAATACTTAAGAGAAATAGAGAAATACAGTCGCCAAGTTAATGTCCATTCAAATAATGAACTCAACTCCCTCCCCCTCTTCTCTCACAACACTGCTGGCTCTTCCCTCTCTGAGAAATTTTGGGGGGAAAAACACTAAATTTTAATAAATAATACCTCAAACTAAAGTTAGGATAATACAATTGACATTGCTGGATTCCTTGTAAGACCAGGAATATTTTGAATATAAATGTCATATATTTTGCACAAAACATAACATATTTACTCAGAGTAAACATTACATCTAAAATTTGTATGTCTAATGCAAAATCTATGATGTTTATATTCAAAATGATCACCAAATTGTAAGAATTCCAGCAATGTAAATTATATTCTGGTCGGGTAATTTGTATGAATTTTATGAGATAAAACAAATATCTTCAGTTAACAAAAAAAAAAATATTCTTCACGACACTATCTGTCAATCAAAGTACCCCACCTTGCTTCCCCCCTCTTCCAACCTCGCGGTCAGTCCCAACCCTCCCCCCCACCCCCCACCAATCCTCCCTGCAAGAGATGTTGGGTGACATTGACATTGCTGGATTCCTTGTAAGACCAGGAATATTTTGAATATAAACGTCATATATTTTGCACAAAAGATAACATTCTTACTCAGATTAAACATTTTATCTAAAAATTTTATGTCTAATGCAAAATATATGATGTTTATATTCAAAATGATCATCAAATTATAAGAATTCCAGCAATGTAAATTATATTCTGACCGGGTAATTTGTATGAATTTTATGAGCTAAAACAAATATCTTCAGTTAATAAAAAAAAAAAATATTCTTCACACGGTAACAGATGGTCGGTCGGTCCCTCCCTCCCTCCCCCCCACCAAATGTCCCACCAGATGTGTGGGAAAACCAGAATATTTACCTTTTTAGTAATAAATAATACTTCAAACTAAAGTTAGGATAATATTATTGACATTGCTGGATTCCTTGTAAGCCCAGGAATATTTTGAATACAAATGTCATATATTTTGCACAAAAAATAACATATTTACTCAGAGTAAACATTATATCTAAAAATTTGTATGTCTAATGCAAAATCTATGATGTTTATATTCAAAATGATCATCATATTGTAAGAATTCCAGCAATGTAAATTATATTCTGGCTGGGTAATTTGTATGAATTTTATGAGCTAAAACAGGCAGTCAGGCAGGGTGGGGGGTGGGGCGAATCTAAAAATAGCTCCCGAGCCGGACACTCACCGCGTATACGTGGAAAAAACCCGCTTTAAGTGAAAGTTCAGCTCTGGCGAGGCACCGCGTATACGGTAAAACGCGCTAAGCGGGGTAATACTGTAATTGACATTGCTGGATTCCTTGTAAGACCAGGATTATTTTGAATATAAATGTCATATATTTTGCACAAAAGATAACATATTTACTCAGAATAAACATTATATCTAAAATTTGTATGTCTAATGCAAAATCAATGATGTTTATATTCAAAATGATCATCAAATTGTAAGAATTCCAGCAATGTAAATTATATTCTGGCCAGATAATTTGTATGAATTTTATGAGCTAAATAAAAAAATTATACTTCACCCGTGTAAAGGGGTACACCCACCGCGAATGTGAGCATCCTGGGTTCTCTAGGCACCACGTAAACGGTGGAAACGCTGAATGTTGGACCGTATATATATATATATATATATATATATATATATATATATATATATATATATATATATATATATATATATATATATATATATACACATACATATATACACATATATATATATACATATACAGTACAGTGACCCCTCTTTTAACGAACACCACGGTTAACGTAATTTCGATTAACGAACTGCCTTCCATAAGGATCTTCAATTCGGTTAATGAAAAAAAATTCGGTTTACGAAGTTCTTACGAACCGACCTCAACATGTTTTTGCTTGCACTGACCGGGCAACCAGCTTTAGTATCAGTCCGCCAATACATTAATCGGTTCTCGGGCTTAAATTCCTTACTATTTTAGTAAATATCAAGTTGT
>NW_024717600.1:0-11209 GCF_018991925.1 Homarus americanus | reverse complement strand
TGTTTTGAACGAATATACAGTGTTTTGAACGTAACTACAGTGTTTTGAACGAATATACAGTGTTTTGAGCGTAACTACAGTGTTTTGAGTTTAACTACAGTGTTTTGAACGAATATACAGTGTTTTGAACGTAACTACAGTATTTTGAACGAATATACAGTGTTTGAACGTAACTGCAGAGGTTTGAACGAATATACAGTGTTTTGGACGTAACTACAGTGTTTTGAACGTAACTACAGTATTTTGAACGAATATATAGTGTTCTGAAAGTAACTACAGTGTTTTGAACGAAAATAGTGCTTTGAACGTAACTACAGTATTTTGAACGAATAAACAGTGTTTTGAACGTAACTACAGTGTTTTGAACGAAAATACAGTGCTCTGAACGTAACTACAGTGTATTGAATGTAACTACAGGTCTTTGTACGTAAGTGCAGTGTTTTGTGTGTGACTCTAATGTCTTGGGTTAACCTATAGCGCCTTGTATATGTGGTAGTTACCTACTGTTCAAAACACGGAGATTTTTCTTGTTATAAGCCGACTCACTACGGCAGTGATGCGAGAGTAAGTCACTGGCACGGGCGTGAGTGCTGAGTGATAGCGTGAAAATGTTCTGTCAGTCGAGTCAGGAAAGCTGTCCAGACAGATGTTAAAGGCAGTCAAAAAACATGCAGCTCGCTCTACCTCAGGATTATAATTTATGTATCGATTGGCTACCAACAAATGGCGGATGAAATTTAATGTGGGCAAATGCAAAGTACTAAGTCTAGGAAATGTAAACAGAGAAACCATATGAACAACGATATTATAGAGAAATCCAACTGTGAGAAAGATTTAGGAGTAATGATAAGTAGGAATCTTAAACCAAGACAACAATGCGTATTTCCTCGAAACAAGGTTAACAAAGTATTTGGGTTCATACAAAGGCGTGTAAGTTACAAGACTAGCGAGGTTATCCTAAAACTATATCTTGTGCTTGTGAGACCTCACTTGGATTACGCGGTTCAGTTCTGGTCTCCGTACTACAAAATGGATATAGAATCCCTAGACAGCATTCAGATGATGACAAGACTAATCCCGGGCATTAGGAACCTTGAGTACAGAGACAGGTTAAAGCATCTTAATGTGCACTCCCTCGAGAGACGGAGAGTGAGGGGTGATATGATCGAGGAGTATAAATGGAAGTCAGGGCTGAATAAAGGAGCGATCTCGTAGCAATGGTTTGAGATTGGACAAATTTAGATTTAGGTTTGGAAATAGAAAAGTGGATGAGTGGGACAAGTTACCGAACTTCATCATTAACTCGAACACGCTGGGTAGCTTCAAATATAGGTTGAACGGATATATGAGCGATAGGGGTTGGGTATAAACAGGGCTGCCTAGTACGGGTCAATAAGCCCGCTGCACTTTTGTTCATTCTTATGTTCTTATTACTATTCCTTTTAATTCTATTTCTGGCTTATTTTTATACTATTATGTTAAGCTTTGAATGGGTTTTCCTGGGATATGTACAGTATATAGCAGATATGTAAGTACTGTGGTTCTCGCCAATGTGTAACACTGAATTATGCTTGTATGCAATACTTCGTGCTCCTCTGTAAAGATCAACGCAGAGTTATATTTTAGAATATCAAGAAAGTTTAAGCCTTAGTTGGCCGGACATTAGCATAGTTTACTGTGGAAATTACTGAGCAAACACAGAAGGTTGACGGCAAGAGAAAGACCTCACCCAGCACAGTGACCTTTGCATGACCTACTGGCATAAAGTGTACATGAAACACCTGACCAGGACACTGAACTGCCACACACTTCTCCATCCAGATAGTGAATGAGTGTTGGTTGTGTGTTATTGGTGGGTGTGTATCACTGGACCATCAGTTGTCCACAACCAATTTCCATGTTTTACTGATAATATAAATAAGTATTTTGATCGGAATGGAAATAAACCACAGAAAAATATTAAATCATTTTGCCCAATGAAATTCTGAATCTATTATTGAATAAATAATGGTTACGAGTACACGTTCTTAGCCTATGTAAATTGTAATCCCATTTACTGTTTATCAAAACTTTTCAAATTAAAAAGAGAAATATACAAAAACTACTCACATTTTTAGTACTTATTATATGTATGTCATATATGTTAAACGAATGAGTTTTAGGTCCACCAATATCACGTTACAATGTTTGACTCGAGGCACACACAGCTTGACGCATCCTTGACCACCGAAGGGTCAAGACGTACCTGGCGCTCCTCTCGGAGCAGCCAGGTCAACTGTTAAGTTGGCCCATACCAACTCCCTCCCCTGAACCCTCCTCCCCACCGGAATATCAACAAGTTCTCGCCAGAAGTTACAATTTGGCAAACAGAGGTGAACAGTGGTTAAGTAGCGAGAACAACTAATAGTAACAATGTACCCAGTTAACCTTTCTCACACAGTGAGGTCCCAGGTACCAGTGATAACGGCCCGTGAGACCCAACAACAACCAGCGATGTGTTAATCCGTCTACGATAGGGGAAGGCCTGGGACCACACTCACCCAGGGAGGGTCAACACCACCCCAGGAACACATAATACTGTCAGGGTCCTCATAACACCATCTGTGAGGAGCACACACCACGTGAGGCCCCTCATAACCATCTGTGAGGGAATTAATACACCACGTGAGGCCCCTCATAACACCATCTGTGAGGGAATTACTACACCACGTGAGGTCCCTCATAACACCATCTGTGAGGGAATTACTACACCACGTGGTCCCTCATAACACCATCTGTGAGGGAATTACTACATCAAGTCAGGTCCCTCATAACACCATCTGTGAGGGAACTATTACACCACGTGAGGTCCCTCCTAACACCATCTGGGAGGGAGTTACTACACTACGTGTTTGCTGTTCAACACCTACAATAATCTGTATGTTCACCTTTCTCTAATGAAGGCTTTTGTTAAACCACCAATGTATGTAATAAATCATTTATGTCCAATGTGTATTTTCAGCCTTCGGGCTGCAGAACTTTTTCAATAAACCGTCAATTATTATTATTATTATTATTATTATTATTATTATTATTATTATTATTATTATGTTTTCCTTTTCGCGTAAGACCGTGTTGGAGGTGGTGATATAACGGCTCGATGCCCCTTGAAGCGATTTACAGATTATTTTAAACTTGGCAACAGGAAAGGGGGAGGGGGGGTGGCACTGGTATAGTTCGCCTCTGCTCAATTAGATAATCGTGATGATCCGATTAAATTTAGCGGTTTACTGATGAATTTTATATCATATAATTTGCTAAACTTGTCAATGTATGAATATTTATACAATCTTTATTATAATATTCTGTAGGTCCATAATGACATCTGGGGACATTTGTGTCTGGCTTCGTTTTGACGGCGGTATAATTATCCTTAGTTCAGCAATACTAATATAATCTTACTCGCTTGGTATTATTGAATTTATGCCTTTCTTATGGACGTAAATATCTGCCATGGTCAATATTATGAGAGCAATAAACATCTCCAACGACGTATACTGACAAGATCAACCAGAGTGATAGCTTCCACCACCAATACTCGGTCACCCCTCCCGAATGTCAACCATAATAAGAATTGGCTTATTATAAAAATCGGTCGTTGTTATTTCTTATAGCAAGCGTCTATCCTCCCATTCCACCCTCCTACTGCTCTACATCCACCTCCTGTTCTACATCCACCTCCTGCTCCACCCACCTCCTGCTCCACCCACCTCCACCTGCTCCAACCTCCACCTGCTCCAACCTCCTCCTGCTCTACATCCACCTCCTGCTCTACATCCACCTCCTGCTCTACATCCACCTCCTGCTCTACATCCACCTCCTGCTCTACATCCACCTCCTGCTCCACCCTCCGCCTGCTCCACCCTCCTCTTCATCCCTCAGCTTAGAACACAATCACAGTTAGTCAGGAACTCTTCGGGAAGCTGTTGTGTCTTGTAAGGATTAAAGATAAAGTTGGTGAGAATTTTTTATTCCTATAATTTTTGAAGACTATATAATATTCTGAAGAGTATTTCATAAACTATAAAATCATAACATTTACTTATAATTACTCCGAGAAAATAGTAGTTACAAAAGGCGTATGTATTTACTTTATTTGAGAGAGATAGGCGTAGCATCACTTAGCAAATCTATTCGACTACAGATCACTTGATGGCGACACGGAATGGAAATACTGCAATGTTTTGTTGCATTCCTACAAGACGTTTCCAGTTTCTTGGTAAATAATGATTCCTTGTTTAATTAATTCGTTGTAAGATAGTGCACACAACAGTACTGTTAATAATATTGTATTTGTAAAGAAAACAGAAATATCACGGCTGTTACTGATGAGTAACGTCACTGTTTACCGAGACTTTAGAGTGAAGGGGACGGAGTAGACTCAGGGTTTCTAGGCACAGTTTCCAGCGATTTATATTTCTTTGCTCTCTAACATGTGGTCTCCCTGAAGCCTCGTGTTGCCTGATTATGAACATAGTATCTCGGTTAAAGTTCATAATTGCAAAATGTTAGTCAGTGAATCACAACTGTCTCTGGGCACCGGGTCTGACCGACAGCTTCTCATAACAACAGTCGACCTTCAGCCTCATCATCAGCAGTATTTTGACACAATCACACTGTATATCTTGACCAACACTGATGGTGTTTATGGCGCCTCATATATTGAGAAACCTTATACCAGTGTGAACTTATAAACTGTGTTATATAGTCTCATATCTTTGACTTGTGGACGATGAACTAAAACAGAGTTATAACGTCTGGCAAGACATTAAGGCGCCACAAACACTCGAGCGCGTTTAAGGCACATTATAATGATTATTATACAGTACTGTGTGTTTGGACGTTGCCAGGGGGTCCTTCCATATAACTATTACTGTTACAGTTATGTATAAATTGTTGGTGTATCAGACGGGGGGGGGGGGCGCTAGAGTTTAAAAAAAAACGTACTTACCTAGAAATGGTCACTGGGAGAAGAAAGTAACATGACTATTTGTGAGATAGTTGCAAAAAAGTTGAAAATTTTTAAGTTAAATACCCCCATGTCAAGACCTGGAACCATTGTTGTGGTCCTTCTTCCTCCACAGACTCTTCCAAATACTCAAGAATCAATCAATCCTCTGCCTTCTCTTTCATGGTTGGGTCTACAGTATATCACACACAGACCCTTTAGATTCATTCGTATCGGTTTCATGTTCTGATTGGTACGGAGACAGATTCAAACATCTGAAGCAGGCAGTGCAGCAATAGCTGGCTGGGAGAGTTAACGAACTTTTGGGTGAGACTGCACCCGAACTAGCGTTACGTTGTTGGGGTGTGGAGGCCCGAGAGAACTGCGTCCTAACCTGGGACGTGGGTAGTCTCGAAACACACAGGTCCCTTCTACACAGGACCCGCAAGCCGTGGCTGAACAGGAAAATATAACTGCACGTGTAACCCAGAGGAACCTCAAAAACAGATCGTTTCAACGGATAATGTGACCATAACCTCAAACGGACTTCAAGCTGGAACATTGGCACTACCGAGACAGAGAAGAAATCTTTGAAATTATGAGTGAGAAAAATAGACATTATGGGATCACCCAAGACAAACTGGGGGAGGGGGGGGGGAGGGGGGTGCTGACCTGATCGACAGAGAAACAGTGTGGTCATCATCATAGGTCCTATAATTATCTAATAATATACCTGTATGTAAACAAATATAATTATCGAGCTCCTGATAATATTATCTATGGAAGTTGGGTCGCAGTAATAAATATAGGCAGATCTAAGTAGTCGTGTGGGCGATAAAAGAATTAATATTGAAAATGCTGTACTTCAAGACTATTTGGTAGTAGAAATGACGAAGGAAACACCTATAGTCTCCCGTGTAAGGAATATTAATCATGAACATCTATTTCTTCCATCAACAATATACAAATATACCAGGTATCGCTGGAACACGCACATTACATTAAATCACCTGTCAAGAAACGTCAAGGTGCCGCCAGGGTTGTCACTGACTCGGATCACCACTGTTTCTCAGGAATTAACCTCAAGGTGAAGATTGGTAAACCATCCAAGGCTGACAGAGCCATTACGATTAATACTGAAAATTTATATGAGGTAAAAAGAACCATTCATTTAAAGCGGGTAGTCGAACGTTCATCAAGCTAATCATCCATAAGAATCCCAACCACTAGTCATGATTACGCGATAAAAAAAAAGGTTTTGATTCTTCGTTAGAGAACAAAACGTATAGAGGATATTCCTATCAGAAGTGTTCTGTTCCATTGAAGAAGCTGACTTATAAATCAACTTGATTGAGG
The DNA here is from genome assembly GCF_018991925.1 of Homarus americanus. Taxonomy (NCBI): domain Eukaryota; kingdom Metazoa; phylum Arthropoda; class Malacostraca; order Decapoda; family Nephropidae; genus Homarus; species Homarus americanus. The sequence continues at coordinate 4,866 of NW_024717600.1, read as the reverse complement.
TCGATGAATTACCCTGAATCATAGTAATTATCTTTCAAGATATGTCTATGGATCCCCAATATCAAAGGCGAGAACAAAGCATCAAAGATTCAGGTCTCTTTCTAACAGTACTCGCTTATTCCAAAACCTGCCAATGCTAGTTTTCATATCGATACAAATTTGCTAAATACGCGGCTACCATCATTATTTTTTTATGATCATGATTTTATCTGAGTGTTTCATCGAATGTTGGAAATTTTTACAGGTGTGAAATATTTGTTTGTATTCCTATGACGTAAATATGTAATGAAATGTGCAACAGCTATGTAATGTGTGTGTGTGTGTGTGCGTGTGCTGAATGACTGGTGACAACAAATTTACTGTGCTGAGTGGACGTGAGGGTAAAATTAACCTTTGTAACTTGAATACCGTTAATTAGTTGAATTGTTGTAACGTTTGGTGAGCACGTAGGTGTAAAGTCCCCTTCACTAGTATGCTTACTGGGGCTCGTCAGGTTTTGTGCAATGTGGCACCGCTGTGTTTGTTTACATTCGACAGAAAGGAAACTCGCAATAGTAAACATACTATGGAATTAAACAAACAATATTAAAACAAATATCTCAATGCAATGATTTGAGAATGTTTATATGAAGAGTCCCTGTAAACGCAAGGGTGAAGGGGACTGTACACCGGTATTCGACAATGTTTTCCTATTGACTGCAAGTTTATGTGCATAGTGATATATTGTTAGTATACGATAATAAAGCAGTTCATGTATGTAAAAATTTTAATATTCACAATTCCATTGTAAACATTAATGACGAATACAGTAAGTCGGCGCAAAGAACTTAATTGGTCTTTTTTACTGTAGTTTGAATAGTTACACACTTTTTCATCTTTCATTGAATATGATTAGGCAATATCGACTGTAAATAGATGAAGTAATTTTGCACCCAAATTTCGCTATGACACACCTCGGGTGTTCATGAGGGGGCGACCTATGCTCGCACTGAACGCCGGAACCTCCTTATAATCAGTGACAGCACTTCTGCGCTAGCGAGGCTCAAATTACCCTCCCCCTCCTCCCCTGCCGCCCAACACACCCTAGCTTCCGTTGCCGGGCTAGAACAAACTGATGACATCCGTGTCAAGTTTCTTTGGATCCCGTCACATATAGGAATAACTGCCCGTGACACTGTTGATCGGCTTGCCAAAGAAGCTACACAAGAAGAAGATACTGAAGCCACTCTCGCCCTCTCCCTGAATCATCTCAAATCTCGCATACACGCCACACAACGAGAGGCATTCAACGAAAATTGGACACACCTGAAACAACAGGGTAGCGTCACACTATGCCACTATGACGCTGTAACCGGTGACGACAACCGCCACTACAAAGAATATGAATCCCTGACTCGATCTCAACAGCATATATACATGAGACTGCGCCTAGGGTACAGGTACCTATGGGAGTACATTGGTAACCCTGAGCCTCACCGCACTGTTTGTAAACTTTGTGGCCAACCCGACTCTCACACCCTCTCTCACTACATCCTCACTTGCCCTATGACCTCCTCCTATAGGTCCCCAGCCGTTACCAACACCTCTTCCCTCCCAGACCAGATATCCCTCCTCCTAGTCACAGGCCTGGCATTTGACATTATTAGGGACCTGCCACTCTTTGCCATAAACGGATAAAATGTACCGGGAACTTTCTCCCCACACACTCATCATTCTCTCACTAAATTTGACAGAACTCTATAAGAGTCTTTCTAGGGTTTTTATATTTAATGTATTAGAATATAAAGGTGGTGAATTTATATTTGTTAAGGCTAACGCTTCTTCTGCTTAATAGATGGTAAAAATTAAACTATTCCTTTGGGGCAAATTTGACACCTGTGTAGATAATAGTTTACCAGACCGATGATAAAGTTTTTGCGCAAATAACTATTTCGTTATTTTAACTCGCGTGCAAATACCTTCGGCTATATCAGTTTTTCTTAGTCATAATAAAATATAAGTTTAAACATGTACGTGTTGATATATATCTTTTCAGTATAAACACACAGTTGCGAATATTATGACGCGACGATAACATCCACCAGCAACACATGTCTGGTACACTGGATTGAATTTTGCGAGTGTCAACAGTCAACGTAAAACCTTGGCAGATCCATCTAGCGACTGCTCAACAAAATTTCAATCACACGTCGAGGGGTCTCATTCCTATTTTCCGTATAATTATAGTCTTTGCACACACACACAAAATATATACATTTTTGTCACGTAATATATATATATATATATATATATATATATATATATATATATATATATATATATATATATATATATATATATATATATATATATATATATATATATATATATATATATATATATATATATATATATATATATATATATACATATATATATATCATGTAGATCCACAATGAAAACGTGGATAACATTAATCTTGCAGGAACGCCCATGCATGCGTAGTGTCAACAAAGGCTGTTTGAGACTGCTCCTTAAAATTCGTATTTCTGACGAATTCAGCGCGTCTACCAATCCCAGCCTGTGCAAACAACTATAGTAAGACCCAGTTATCAGCACAGTGGCATATAATTTTTTGTTACTTTTGGACTTTGTCATTTTTTGGGGATAAAACATCTGGTCCTACCACCCGATCCCTCTGAGCAAAATTTTTCAAGTTTGCGCATGCGCAATGTGATAGTGTGACGTAGCAGTGACGTCATTACCACTCCACCTGACTGCAGTGTTGCCAACGTGCCCTATGCCCGCCGTTAAACGCTCCCGTTCGTTGGAAACGGCGGCAGTAGGTGACAGTGATGCTGACGACTTTCTTCTTGAAGACACGTCAAAGAAGAGGCAGAAACCTCAGAAGTCAGGGTCTCCAGCAGGGGCCACGGCTCCCCCTTGCACCCCTTCTAGGGCTGTAGAGGGTGGACTCCTCCTGTCATCGGGGTCCCCAAGTGAGCCTACATGTGGCTCAATGACCGACCCTCCGCAGACGATGGACATAGGGGATTCCCTTTGTCTCCCTGCCCCGTCGCGCCTTCGTCGTCTCGCCTTCCCTCGGGACTTGCCTCTGAGCACACGGACGACCTGGTTCTTCCGTCACTGCTCTCCACTTCAGGACTCAACACTTCGCCTCTGCCGAGGTCCCACAGCCGTGATAGTCACCACACAAATGGACGAGACGGTACGCCTGCTCACTCAGGTGGGCTTTCCTGCTCCCCAGGGGGAGGTGATGCTGAAGTTCACCATCATCACCCCAGAAACTCGTCGTACCAAGGTAATGGTTCGCCACGTACCCTGGGAGATCCCTATCGAAGATCTTCGCCCTCTTCTCCCACAACTACTGGACATGGAACGCCACATCAACCCGGTCTCCAAACGTCCATCCAACGAACTCATCGGCTGGTGGGTGGGCCCCCTCCCCCAGAAGATGAATGTAGGACCAATTCACAACTGTCTTCTCGACCGATTTATCGGAACCCCGAAAATCTGTGGTCGTTGCCAATCGCGGAAACACCGCACCTGGGAGTGCACGAGGATGGTCGCCTGCGGTTTCTGTGCAGGTCCTCACGAAACAGTGGAGTGCAAATCGAAAATTCAGAACAAAATCCCAGTTATTCCACGGTGCATCAATTGCCATGGCAGTCACCACGCCTGGAATGCCAATTGCCCACAGCGTCCTGGCACTCGCCTGGGGAAAACTTACCTTGTACCACCGCCCTCGTCTCTGACGAAGCCCCTGTCAACCAAACCTCAATCCCATCCACCACCGCCTCTTCCATCCACCAAGGATTTCCCATTGATCTCCTCTCCTCTACCACCCCCTCCATCACCCCTACCACCCATCCTTTCTCCCCTCCCTCCCTCTCCCTACCGTTCTTGGAACAAGGTCGTTGCCGGCCCTGCCACACAGTCACCACCATCTCCTGCCCACCCGGACCCCCGCTGTCTCTCACCAGCACCACCACCTCTTACTCAACTGAAACCTCACCGTCCCTCTCCGTCGCTACCACCACCACCACATGCCCAGTCGGGCCCTCGGCAATCCTCGCCGCCACCTCCAGCTCCTGTACAGGTACACCAAGTTGGTTCTATGGAAACAATCACTCTCCGTCTGGATCGCCACTCCAAGCAAATCAACCTTCTCTCAGCCCAACTCGACTTGTTTGTGAAAACAATTGCGACATTGCAGAAGCAACAACAACTCATTCTGGACACCCTGACCCAACAGGGGCGCGCTTTGCAAGCCCTGATGACCCGCCTCCTTCCATCTCCCGAGATGGAGGATCCATCCCTCGCTCTCCCACTCCTCCCTCTCCATTTCTCTCAACAGAATTTGGTACCTCCTCTGGAGCCCTATCTAGCCCCTCTGACTCATCTCACACCGGAGGCCGTTCCCTCCTCTTCTTACAATGGAACATCCAGGGACTTAGACCTCGCCGGACAGACCTCGCCCAATTTGTGCTCTCCCATCAAGTAGATGTTGCTCTACTTCAGGAAACCATCACAGACGATGTTACTCCACTCCGCCTCTCTGGCTATACTGTTTACACCCTGCCTCGGTACGGTGGGCAGGCTCGTGGCCTCCTCACCCTTGTGCGTAACACCATTCCATCTGTTCGTCTCCCTTCACCTGACTCACATGGACCCTCGTCTGAATTACTTTCTGTCTCCCTTACTCTTGGTGACTGGACCCTTCGTGTAGTCAATGTTCATTTCAAGAGTGATTCTCTGGACCCCCAGGTTCTTCACGACCTCCATGATGGGATTCCCACTATTGTTCTTGGCGACTTTAATGCCCGCCATCCCACTCTTACTCCGGATCATCCCACGCCATGTACC
>NW_024717599.1:0-12487 GCF_018991925.1 Homarus americanus | reverse complement strand
CCCCGCTCCTCTCACCCCTCCCTCTCAACTTTTATCCTCGGCCCTCTCCCTCACCCTAACTCTCACTCCTCCCTCTCAGCCCTCACCTCAGACCTTGGGACAGCTACCTGGGTCAGTAATAGATCTCAGGTAGGATCTGTGTGACGCACCTGGTAAGTCCCCCACCATCATGCTTATGGTTGCTGCTGTTACTGTTACTGCTGTTAATATTGTTACTGTTGCCGCTGTTACTGTGGTGTAATAATGGTCAGCATGCTCGTCTGATAAGCGAGCGGAGCCGGGTTCGATCCCCGGGCAGGGTGAAATTATGGGCAAGTGTCTTTAAGCCATTTGCCTCTGTCTACCCAGCAGTAATTGGGAACCTGGATGTTAATCGATTTGCGGATCGTGTTCCAGGGTAATGGTGAGCCAGTGCAGTTGGCGAATTGTCCGGTCCTTTTGGACTATTCCTTGACACTGAATCATGCAGCTCGTTAACTCAGGGTGTGGTTGTTGTGTTGGCGACAGCTTCTACACCTTTAACAGATTCACGCCTAGTTGGTCCTTGGGTCGGCCATCCTCGGTAACACGAAGAGCAACCATTATTATTTTAGTGTTGTTGATGCGGTTATTGATAGGTTTGTTGTTATTGTTGATGCTGGTGTTTGTGGTGATAACTGCTGCTGTTGGCTGTTGCGTCTATTCTTCTTTATCGTGGTATTTTATGAGGAACTGGACGAGTACACTGTCATATATATTATCATGACGGTTTTCTTGTTCTATATTGGTGATAAATGTCTTAAAATTAGGTTAAGTTAGGTTAGTTTAGTTTACTTTAGGTTAGGTTGACAGACTTAATTGGTATGGATCTATAGGGATCTGCTTATTTGGCTTTTGTGGCGCCTTACAGTGAGATATGGTTTTAAATCTCTCTCTCTCACAGTTGGTAGTGGTAAAGAGCTCAAACACGTTTCTGATGATAATAATACAACTTTTTCTTGTGAGTGTTTCAACCTGCACGAGAAGTTCCTTGTTTATATTCCTCTTTTATTCTCTTTCATTTGTCTTTCTCCTAATTACTACGTGTCATTTTCATTGCTGTTCTTCTTATTATTTTCTTCTCGGTGATCATCTCGTTATCTTCACTTTGTATGAGGTGACTTGGGGGGGGGGGGTCTCCAGGGATGTTGATATACAGCTGAAGAAAGGACACGACACACACTGACGCCAGAGAGCCATACATCCAGGAAAGTTATCACATAATGATATATGTTGCTTTAATTAATGAGTTAATGTTGTATTTTATACCATAGGAAAGCAAGAGCGACAACCACCAGACTGTGTAATTTGTCAGATTTATTGTTTGTTTTAACTCACAATTACCACAAAACACAATAACATTTGACGGTAATTTCACAGTCCCTCTACACATTATGTTGACATTAGCTTAATTACCCCAATTGAAGGTAATATAAATGATGCATGAGTTTGTATTGTCATAAGTCATCACTAATGGTACGTTAATTATCATGTATATTTGCTTAACCATTGTCCAGGACTCCTCGATTCCTAATGAGAGAAGTGATCAGTTTCCATCAGCAACAATGTCCATTTAACATCCTTGAAGCTTACCATTTAAATTTAATTAACCCTTCAGTAATTTTCACCCAGATGCTTATTTAATCAAGTTACGATTATCGTGTGGAATTTAATTAACTTTTCCGTCATTTTCTTCTCGACTTTTACTGGATCAAGTTATTCGCGTCATATATTTTCCAGATAATTAAAAAAAAATCTAACCTCCCTCACCAGACACCGGCCAACCTAAGTGATATCAACAACTTACCTTTTATCACGTAAGACAATTAACCTTCATAAAAGCATTAATAATTTGTCTTTAATAATGGCTTGTTTTTATTTTACCAAGATCATAAAGAGGAAACAATACCCAGCAATGGGTTGAAGGAGCTAATTATAATAACAGGCGAGGGAGGACTAGTTGCCCCGGGGTCTAACGCACGAGAGCTGGTGTATTGGTCCTCTGGGAGGCGTAAAGGAGAGGCCACGACTCTCACAGGTAAACTTAAAGGCAAAGAGATCAAAAACATGAAAGGCTATAAGAAATAATAGTAAATCAGTGCAGGTGTGAGAAGGTGGTACACCATTACTGTTATTTATGGTGGTATTGTAGTGTTTACTTATGGTGGTATTGTAGTGCTTATTTATGGTGGTATTGTAGTGCTTATTTATGGTGGTATTGTAGTGTTTACTTATGGTGGTATTGTAGTGTTTATGGTGGTATTGTAGTGTTTACTTATGGTGGTACTGTAGTGTTTACTTATGGTGGTATTGTAGTGTTTACTTATGGTAGTATTGTAGTGTTTACTTATGGTGGTATTGTAGTGTTTACTTATGGTGGTATTGTAGTGTTTACTTATGGTGGTATTGTAGTGTTTATGGTGGTATTGTAGTGTTTACTTATGGTGGTATTGTAGTGTTTACTTATGGTAGTATTGTAGTGTTTACTTGTGGTGGTATTGTAGTGTTTACTTATGGTGGTATTGTAGTGTTTACTTATGGTGGTATTGCAGTGTTTATGGTGGTATTGTAGTGTTTACTTATGGTAGTATTGTAGTGTTTACTTGTGGTGGTATTGTAGTGTTTACTTATGGTGGTATTGTGGTGTTTACTTATGGTACTATTGTAGTGTTTACTTGTGGTGGTATTGTATTGTTTACTTATCGTGGTATTGTAGTGTTTACTTATGGTGGTATTGTAGTGTTTACTTATGGTGGTATTGTAGTGTTTATGGTGGTATTGTAGTGTTTACTTATGGTAGTATTGTAGTGTTTACTTGTGGTGGTATTGTAGTGTTTACTTGTGGTGGTATTGTAGTATTTACATATGGTGGTATTGTAGTGTTTACTTATGGTGGTATTGTAGTGTTTACTTATGGTGGTATTGTAGTGTTTACTTATGGTGGTATTGTAGTGCTTACTTATGGTGGTATTGTAGTGTTTATGGTGGTATTGTAGTGTTTACTTATGGTGGTATTGTGTTGTTTACTTATGGTGGTATTGTAGTGTTTACTTGTGGTGGTATTGTAGTGTTTACATATGGTGGTATTGTAGTGTTTATTTATGGTGGTATTGTAGTGTTTACTTATGGTGGTATTGTAGTGTTTGCTTGTGGTGGTATTGTAGTGTTTACTTATGGTGGTATTGTAGTGTTTGCTTGTGGTGGTATTGTAGTGTTTACTTATGGTGGTATTGTAGTGTTTACTTATGGTGGTATTGTAGTGTTTGCTTGTGGTGGTATTGTAGTGTTTACTTATGGTGGTATTGTAGTGTTTACTTATGGTGGTATTGTAGTGTTTGCTTGTGGTGGTATTGTAGTGTTTACTTATGGTGGTATTGTAGTGTTTACTTATGGTGGTATTGTAGTGTTTACTTATGGTGGTGATATAGTGTTTACTTATGGTTGGTATTGTAGTGGCGTTTACTTATGGGTGGGTATTATGAGTGTTTGCTTGTGGTGAGCATTGTAGTGTTTACTTATGGTGGTATTATGATGTTTACTTATGGTGGTATATTTGGTATTTATTTGTGGGTGGGTGTAGTGTTTACTTATGAATTGGTATTATAGTGTTTACTTATGGTGGTATTGTAGTGTTTACTTATGAATTGTTGGTATTGTAGTGTTTACTTATGGTGGTATTGTAGTGATGTTTATTTGTGGTGTGTTTATATGGTGGTGTGTAGTGTTTACTTATGGGTGGTGTGTGGTGTTTACTTGGTGAGTATTGTAATTAACTTTATTTGCTGGTGGTAGTGTAGTGTTTACTTATGGGTGGTGTGCCAGGTGTTTATTTAATTTGGTATTGTAGTGTTTTACTTAGCAATTGGTATTGTAGTGTTTATTTGTGGTGGTATTGTAGTGTTTATTTGCGTGGTATTGCAGTGTTTACTTACAATTCCAGTGTTTACTTATGGTGGTATTGTAGTGTTTACTTATGGTGGTATTGTGGTGTTTACTTGTGGTGGTATTGTAGTGTTTATTTGTGGTGGTATTGTAGTGTTTATTTGTGGTGGTATTGTAGTGTTTACTTATGGTGGTATTGTAGTGTTTACTTATGGTGGTATTGTGGTGTTTACTTATGGTGGTATTGTAGTGTTTATTTGTGGTGGTATTGTAGTGTTTATTTGTGGTGGTATTGTAGTGTTTACTTATGGTGGTATTGTAGTGTTTACTTATGGTGGTATTGTAGTGTTTACTTATGGTGGTATTGTATTGTTTACTTATGGTGGTATTGTAGTGTTTATTTGTGGTGGTATTGTAGTGTTTACTTATGGTGGTATTGTAGTGTTTACTTGTGGTGGTATTGTATTGTTTACTTATGGTGGTATTGTAGTGTTTATTTGTGGTGGTATTGTAGTGTTTACTTATGGTGGTATTGTAGTGTTTACTTATGGTGGTATTGTATTGTTTACTTATGGTGGTATTGTAGTGTTTACTTGTGGTGGTATTGTAGTGTTTACTTGTGGTGGTATTGTAGTGTTTATAAAGTGTTATTTGCTTTAGTTTGTTCGAGCTGTGTATCCGGCTGGTCAGATTAGATAGAACCTAACCTAACCTAACACACTGTGTAATATAATGTTAACTGTAGCATTTAGAATTAACACAGGTAGCCAAATTTTTATCACTACGGACGATACAATGCACTTAAAAAAAATCCTCTTTCCCGAAAAAAATCCACCCGAGCAGAAAAGGCGAGGATTAGGTTGATTAATCCCGGCCAGAAATAGAAAAAAAATCCCTGTAATTTTTTTTGTGTTGTCGGGAGGATTAGCGACTAATTCCAAGTAAATCTCTGATATTTCCCTTTTTCTCGGTAATTCCTGTAATGTGTTAAATTTTTCACACAAATTTAGATAAACCAATTGGATAAAGTTGTAAATTATTCCGAGATAAAACTCACGAGAACAGGTAGTGAGAGTTGTGAGTTGTTGGTGGAGGAAGATTACAAGTGAGGATCATCCCACCACACAACACCTATCTCACCACCACCACCACACCTAACTCAGCACCTATCACCACACACCACCACCACACACCGCCACCACTACTACCACTCAACACCACCACTACACAACACCTGCCACACTTTCATTACAACAGTATCCCGGTGTTAGTCATAAAGGCACGCCAGCACAGTGATATTTTCGAAAAAAAATGTGTTGTTTAATGTTGATATTTAAGATGCAAGACCATAACCATATGACTGGTGCTCTTATATAATGAAAATGTGCAGCTGACACCACCAAAATGAGTTTACTTTATTATTATTAACTAATCTGCAAATAGAGTTTAACAATGTTCATATTATTATTTTTTTTACATCTAATACAGTTAACATTTATTATAACACACCTTGACGTAGCGCTTCACTTATATCAATAAGTTCATCTGTACATTGTCCTCGTAGTCTCCAGTCTTAATCTATACCTTTATGATGTGGGTTATGGTCGTGGGTTGTGGGTCGTATTATGGTCGTGGGTCGTAAAAGTTGATAGGTCATTTACTGTTATTACCAAACACCTCTCTCTCTCTCTCTCTCCAGAAATATGAGAAGAACCATCGAACTGCAGACAAATTCCCTTGAGCTTTACCTAATCTTATTCTTTTTCTCTCCTTCCTTTCTCTCTTTCTCTTTCTCTCTCTTTCCAGATATCCAAATTTGCTTTTGGTTAGTCGTGAATTATATTGGTAAGAAAAGCCATCACTTTGTAAGATTATGCTGTGAGCTTTACATAAATTATCGGGGGAATCTGGGACACATCGGAGGTACTGAAGAATTATGGTTAACTCGCTTGATATTGCTTTTGAGAGAGAGAGAGAGAGAGAGAGAGAGAGAGAGAGAGAGAGAGAGAGAGAGAGCTACCTCCTCCACCACACCACCACAATGCTGACCATCCTAGCTACCACACCACCATAACGTTGACCATTCTAGGTACCACACCACCCCATAACACTGACCATCCTAGCTTCCACACCACCACAGCGCTGGTCCCTCACACTTGAACTTAACTCACGGTAGTTTCTCCTCCTTTCAAGGGCATCACTGAGAAAAATCTAAGCCATCTGAGAGTGTTGAAGATACACCTCACCACCAAGGAGAAACACTTTATGTAACATAGTGTCCAATTCTCTATAATACGGACTGCTTTGTTTACGTGTGGCCGAGAAATAGTGCAGCGGGAGAGTGTTTAAAGATTCTCAGTTTTCTGTTTATGAGTTTACTGAAATGTGAGACTAAAAAAGAATTATCTAAGAGCATCTTATAGTTGTTTGTAGATATACACTTTGTTTACTTATATATATATATATATATATATATATATATATATATATATATATATATATATATATATATATATGTGGCTAAAATAAAATTATAGGAAGATTGGATTAGCTATATAAATACTTGGAGTTGAATTATCACAAAAGAAGATCAATTTATCATCAATATACTTTGAGCTTTACTATTTTAAAAGATCAAATATATTGCCTTTATATAAATACTTTAAGTTTACTAATATATGTAACTAAACGTAAATCATCCTAAAGGAAACTGAAATTGATAGTGTATATATTTATCCTCAAATGTCTACAATAACTGTAGTTGTGTTGCAGTAAAAGGAGAACGTTTATTGTTGTTCAGGAGAGGCTATGAGGGTCACAAGTCACTGCAACCATTTAATTTTTTTAACACAACAAACACGGGAGCCTTAGTGCCTGGCTATATACTAATGTTATACTAGAGAGAGAGAGAGAGGCAACATTTCCACCAAGACTCACATAAGAAACAGAAGGTTCAGTTTACAATCGAATTTCCAATAACAATCACAGTTAACGTTTTCTCAACCCGAGATTAAGCAGTTGTCATACCGAGTTATATACATATTTTGTTTCTGTATGATGATGATACCTGGTGTATGTGTGTGTTGGGGGGGGGGGGAGGAGACAGCTCAAATTAAAAACAATATATTTTAAGTACACTCTTTTTCCGTATTTAGATTAAAAAAAAAGCGACAACTTATGGATTGGAAATGTATGAACATTATACTTATTAGTATATAATAATTGGTGGGAAAGGTAAAGTATGATTCGTTTATAAACACCGACGTCAACACTCTAGCCTCAGGGTATCACCAGGTCCATAGCACTAATTCTCACGGGTGAAAAATATAAAAAACAAAAGCTATAATTATATTCCTTTTCTGCAGGTTGTTGGTCTCTGGGGAAATTAGGAGTGATAAATAAGTTTCATCAATTTATAGAGAACAGATGAAGGAATTCCCCTCCAGGTGAGATAACCTGACCTTCTCTAATTAATGAAACCAACAGCCGCTCTTAATGGATTTATTGTCTGAACCAAAACAATTAAAGTGAAACAAGGATGAAGTCAATAGCCGTGATCAATACCAGGTTTTAGAGGACAAAATCATAACACAGATTCACAAGTAGTTTACACGTAGTGTGTGTGTGACGAAGTCTGTCATTCTCCCCAAAGTATTGATCATAACAACACCACGGCCACACATCACCACCACCGAGTGACATTGAATGTAACACCTACAATAATTACTTTGAAATTAATTAAATTTAATAATGCTTATTGGTTCACAATGAAGGGCATATTAACATAGTTCACCATTGTATAAACTAGCGAAGATATATATAAAGGGGATATAGATAAAGTTCTTATAATATCCGAGCAGGATAGGACTCGGAGCAACGGATTCAAGTTAGATAAGTTTAGGTTTAGGAGGGAGATAGGAAGGAACTGGTTCACAAATAGGGTGGTGGACGAGTGGAACAAGCTTAGCAACTTTGTAGTAAGTGCAGGAACTCTGGAAAGTTTCAAAAGGAGGTTAGATAGATTCATGGATGATAGAGAGCGGTAGTAACTCTCGAGAGGAGCTGCCATGCACAGGCCAACCAGCCTGTTACAGACTCCTTATTTTCTTATATATATATATATATATATATATATATATATATATATATATATATATATATATATATATATATATATATATATATATATATATATATATATGTATATATATATATATATCTGATAAAATCACAGGGAAACAATGGAGTTAATCTTAGCTTTGTCTTTATTCAAGATCTTCATAGAGTAACTGGTCATGGACAGAGAGAGTGCTTAAATATACAGGGTGTGACCTTTTAAAACATGAGGTCAGGTCATAATGATGTCATCCACTAATCCCCACACCAACACACACGTAGAGGAGCTTAAGAGAAGGGGGGGTGACGTGACTAGTCAGGTCAGGTAAAAAATAAGGGACCCACAAAATAACTATCATACATCTAGATCAAAGGTTTTCAAAGCATTTTTAACCTTGGGCCACTGACAAATAAATTTATGTAACATATTATCAGTTTTGAACTGACCATCACTAAGGTTTATTGATTTTAATTCCTACAGTCTGTACTCACCCCTGAAGATGTGAATTACACGAAAGCGCTTGGGAACTTCGTGTTTTCTTCTTTCCTTGTGGTTATCAGCATATACCTAGATCACGCGCACCTACAGTGATTTACTTGCATATATATATATATATATATATATATATATTATTTCATGTAGTAGTTTGAAAGTTCCTGATAATAGTAAAACTATTTCATTCAAAAACCTTGTACGAGCAATAGGTAACTGAGACGGCTATGGTGTTGATGAACGCCGATGAGACTACCTCCCTTGTACTCATTATTATCTGTGGGAAAACTAGGGTAAAGAAATTCATATAGCGTCTTATCGTCCAGTATTCCAAATGCCTTTCACTTAACTTACGATAATGGCCTCCCTGGGGTCCAAATAGTGACGCGTCCTTACCATGATGGTCAGCCAGCTCTCTCTCATCTCCGTGTAGTCTGGGAGAGGATTGCACTACCTCCGGCCACCTGCTACTTACCAGGAATGGGACGCTTGTCACTGTGTTAATACCAGGGGCAAATCCCGGGACTTGTAATTTGCTACAATTGTTGGGGTTTATGGTCACAGTTGCAAATACTGTATTCAGCAGGCGAGGTGCGGACGTTGTTGAGGGGGGCGTGACTCTGTACTGTACTGTACAGTACATGGCCTCCCACAGTGACCTCGACTGGTTACGGTAAGTGGGGAGCAACTCAACGATAGGGAGGCGGCAGTAGAGACCCACAAACACGCCCCGAACACAGTACTGTATAGTCTCCGAGGTGTCAAGGGGATGGTGTTACCGTCTGGCATTATAGATATGATAATCCCGAGGCGCTCTCAGTCCACCTAGCTGTAATTGGGGAAATGAAGGCGGTTGAGTGCAGTCTTGGCTACACGGCCTCCTTTACTTTCCGAAGACATGCTATGTAGTGTGCCGTATCCACAAAGGGTGGTCAGGCAGGAGCCCGACAGCTGCCACAGATCGCTGGACTTTAATGTAGCACAAAATGTCCGACACAGCTTACACGAAACATATGACGATCCAAACATTTTCAGTTCGTAATTCGCTAATCCGTGGCCAACTGAGCTATAGCGTGAAGTGCTCTTAAAAGTCCACATACCTGCCGCCTCGCATGCTGTAAAAACATACAATGCTCCGGAAAACGCACCAAATATTTTGTAAACGACTCTAAAGTATTTTAACGAGGGTTTTACATCATCAGTAAACAGAAAGGTATTAAACCTTCAGCAAACATTGTATATGCATACTGCATGAAATATGACCTATAATGTTGTTAACACTGAACAAACTGAAAAAGACTTAAAAGAATAATATTTCTTTTTGCAACCGACCTTTTTACACATCACTTTAGCTCGTGTTGTTATACAATACTGTTGTTAGGGTAATGTTTTAATATTTGCAAGACGAATGTGAATTTGTTGCCATCCTGTATAACTTACTGTACACTCCCATACTTAGTGTACATTATGTAAGAGAAAATAAACAGTTATAAACAGTAAGATAAACAACAAAAGTAAAAGTAAATTGTCCTTTTACAGATAAAGTTTACTGCAACACGAGGCAACTTCACTCAGCTGATCGTACGCTGGTGGACGGTGAGGCGAAGGAGTTCTTCTCTGGCTGGTTCACACGGGGATGATGATTACTGCCTTCCTGTGTATCGTCTGCTCTGCCTCCTCCTTATTTCCACTTTCACGGGTATTGTTTTTTCTTTCTGTTTTCGATTTTGTTTTATTATTTGTATTTTTAACTAAATATTTTCCATATATTTTGGTTATCTAATACTTTCAAATATGTGAAATTTGGATATATGAGATAGCGCTGAGACAAGGGCGTTAAGGCCGATGTAACCCGTATATAGGGTCACAGTTAGCCATGACTAGTTCTCCATAATGCCCACACACTCATAGTACCCACACACTATCCACACACTACCCACACACTCACACAAGGAGATACAGTGAAATAAACTGCTGTACCTAAATATTATGTAACTCAAAATATATTCCCAAAACAGCACATTTACAGTTGAAAATAATAAAAGCATAAATAATACAAACAAAATCAATTAATATGTTTTTTATTATTTTTAAATATCAGAAATGTTGGGTCAACGCTTCTTGTTGTTCTTTGTCTTTTTCCCAGTGAAGATGTAATCTCCCCATGGCAGGTACTGGTCCTTTTGTACATGGCAGAAAGTGGTAGTTTCCTTCTTCTTCTTGTTGTTTTGAGGTTTAGTGTGCTTTGTGGTCTGCAGTTTGTTAGATCGTGGGCCCTTCTCCTTCACCTGGCAAGGCTTCACCTCAACCTTTGAAACTTTTGTTACAGTGCGTCGGAACACCATTGTGATTTACTGACACTAACAGCTCTCTCACTGAGGTCAAATCAAAATTTGACCATACAGAAAGAATTACGGTTTAATAAGGTTAGAATTTAAAGAAATTGACAACAAAATGAAGCTCTGTTTATCACTATAGTGTTGAGGACTGGTGTTTGTAGAGATGATGGATGGTGTTAAAATATGTAGTGATGATGGATGGTGTTATAATATGTAGTGATGATGGATGGTGTTATATGTAGTGATGAAGGATGGCGTTATATGTAGTAATGATGGATGGTGTTATATGTAGTGATGATAGGAGGGTAATATATGTAGTGATGATGGATGGTGTTATATATAGTGATGATGCATGATGATATATGTATTGATGATGGTTGGTGTTATATGTAGTGATGCTGGATGGTGTCATATGTAGTGATGATGGATGGAGTTATATGTAGTGATGATGGATGATGTTATATGTAGTGATGATGGTTGGTGTTATATGTAGTGATGTTGGATGGTGTTATATGTAGTGATGATGGATCGTGTTATATGTAGTGATGATGGATAGTGTTATATGTAGTGATGATGAAGGATGGTGTTATAAGTAGTGATGATGGATGTTGTTATATGTAGTGATGAAGGATGGTGTTAGTGAAGATTGTAAAGTGAGATGTAGTGAAGATTGTGAAGTGAGGTGTAGTGAAGATTGTGAAGTGAGATATAGTGAAGATTGTGAAGTGAGATGTGTGAAGATTGTGAAGTGAGAAGTAGTGAAGATTGTGAAGTGAGATGTAGTGAAGATTGTGAAGTGAAATGTAGTGAAGATTGTGAAGTGACATGTAGTGAAGATTGTGAAGTGAGATGTAGTGAAGATTGTGAAGTGAGATGTAGTGAAGATTGTGAAGTGAGATGTAGTGAAGATTGTGAAGTGAGATGTAGTGAAGATTGTGAAGTGAGATGTAGTGAAGACTGTGAAGTGAGATGTGGTGAAGATTGTGAAGTGAGATGTAGTGAAGATTGTGAAGTGAGATGTGGTGAAGATTGTGAAGTGAGATGTAGTGAAGATTGTGAAGTGAGATGTAGTGAAGATTGTGAAGTGAGATGTAGTGAAGATTGTGAAGTGGGATGTAGCGAAGATTGTGAAGTGAGATGTAGTGAAGATTGTGAAGTGAGATGTAGTGAAGATTATAAAGTGAGATGTAGTGAAGATTGTGAAGTGAGATGTAGTGCAGATTGTGAAGTGAGATGTAGTGAAGATTGTGAAGTGAGATGTAGTGAAAATTGTGAAGTGAGATGTAGTGAAGATTGTGAAGTGAGATGTAGTGAAGATTGTGAAGTGAGATGTGAAGTGGGAAGATTGTGAAGTGAGATGTAGTGAAGATTGTGAAGTGAGATGTAGTAAAAATTGTGAAGTGAGATGTGGTGAAGATTGTGAAGTGAGATGTAGTGAAGATTGTGAAGTGAGATGTAGTGAAGATTGTGAAGTGAGATGTGGGGAAGATTGTGAAGTGAGATGTAGTGAAGATTGTGAAGAGAGATGTAGTGAAGATTGTGAAGCGAGATGTGGTGAAGATTGTAAAGTGAGATGTAGTGAAGATTGTGAAGTGAGATGATGTGAAGATTGTGAAGTGAGATGTAGTGAAGATTGTGA
>NW_024717598.1:0-5458 GCF_018991925.1 Homarus americanus | reverse complement strand
TACCTCACATAACCAAAGCTTTTTACTTCACATAACCAAAGCTTTTTACCTCATATAACCAAAGCTTCTTACCTCACTTATCCAAAATATTTTATCTCACATAATCAAAGCTTTTTACTTCACATAACCAAAGCTTTTTACCTCACATAACCAAAGCTTCTTACCTCACTTATCCAAAATATTTTACCTCACATAACCAAAGCTTTTTACTTCACATAACCAAAGCTTCTTACCTCACATAACCAAAGCTTCTTACCTCACTTATCCAAAATATTTTACCTCACATAACCAAAGCTTTTTACTTCACATAACCAAAGCTTTTTACCTCACATAACCAAAGCTTCTTACCTCACTTATCCAAAATATTTTACCTCACATAACCAAAGCTTTTTACTTCACATAACCAAAGCTTTCTACCTCACATAACCAAAGCTTCTTACCTCACTTATCCAAAATATTTTACCTCACATAACCAAAGCTTTTTACTTCACATAACCAAAGCTTTTTACCTCACATAACCAAAGCTTCTTACCTCACTTATCCAAAATATTTTACCTCATATAACCAAAGCTTTTTACTTCACATAACCAAAGCTTTTTACCTCACATAACCAAAGCTTCTTACCTCACTTATCCAAAATATTTTACCTCACATAACCAAAGCTTTTTACTTCACATAACCAAAGCTTTTAACCTCACATAACCAAAGCTTCTTACCTCACTTATCCAAAATATTTTACCTCACATAACCAAAGCTTTTTACTTCACATAACCAAAGCTTTTTACCTCACATAACCAAAGCTTCTTACCTCACTTATCCAAAATATTTTATCTCACATAACCAAAGCTTTTTACTTCACATAACCAAAGCTTTTTACCTCACATAACCAAAGCGTCTTACCTCAATTATCCAAAATATTTTACCTCACATAACCAAAGCTTTTTACCTCACATAACCAAAGCTTCTTACCTCACAACCAAAGTATATGGTAGAAATAGGCTGGTTAAGTGTGGTTGCTTTTGCCAGTTTTAAAATTAACTTGTACACTTTTAACCAACAAATTGATTTAGGCAATACCCAGTGTTAAGCCACAGAGGTTTGATGGAACTTGATATAGAAACACAATAGAAAAAATAATCCCTTGTTATATATGTTAATAAAATCGCTTAATGGTTCAAAATGGACCTAGATTTTGGTTTTCATTATTACCAACATTTTACACCACTCTTGACTCCACTGACTGTACAATTCCCGTTCTGGTTATATGCACTATTGATGTCAATGTCAGTCTGTTCAATACTCACATTACTCAAAGCATTTATAAAAGGCATCGTGAGAGTCAAAAGTCTTTTCATAATTAATAAAACCCAATATTGTGAGCATATGTGGAACACCTCCTGGGCTAAACTTGCAGGTGATCTTTAGTACTAGAGATACCTTTAATGACAGACAGACATACACAGGGAATTACTGATACCTCACGTGAGCTCCTCATAACACCATCTGTGAGGGAATTACTACACCACGTGAGGCCCCCATAACACCATCTTAGAGGAATTACACCACGTGAGCTCCCCTATAACACCATCTGTGAGGGAATTACTACACCACGTGAGGCCCCTCATACCACCATCTGTGAGGGAATTACTACACCACGTGAGGCCCCTCATAACACCATCTGTGAGGGAATTACTACACCACGTGAGGCCCTTCATAACACCATCTGTGAGGGAATTACTACACCACGTGAGGCCCCTCATAACACCATCTCCTCCAGAGGGAATTTAGCCACACCACGTGAGGCCTCCCTTCATAACACCATTCAGAGGGAACCACACACCACGTGAGGTCCCTCCTAACACCTCATCTGAGGGAGTTACTACACTATTTTTTGTTGTTCAACACCTACATTAATCAGGGCGAAACAATTTGTATGTCTTACCTTTCTAACGAAGGCTTTGAAAGAACCACCAATGTATGTAATAAGTCATTTATGTCTAATGTATATTTTCAGCCTTTGGGCTGCTGAACTTTTTCAATAAACAGTAAATTATTATTATTACCACACACACACACACACACACACACACACACACACACACACACACACACACACACACACACACACACACACACACACACACACACACAAGAGAATCTTACACTAGTTTTACTCTTCCTTGTCATCTTGTCTTCTTCCCACTCGTCCTTGTTATCTCCTCTATCTTCCTGTCTATATTGTCCTCCTCTTCCCACTCACCTTATCCACCCTGTTATCCTCCCACTTATTGTATTTTCCTCTCATTTATTTGATCTTTATCCCACTCACTTTATCCATCTTCCATTAATCTTGTTGTTCTCCCGCTCAGCCTGTCTGCTTCCCACTCATCCTGTCCTTCTCCCACTCACTGTATCAATCTTCCATTAATCTTGTCCCCCTCCCACTCACTCTGTCCCCTGTGTGAATCTTTCCTTCCCCGTCCCTTCAACACCACCTTCCTTCCATCCTTCCTCTCATTCTGTGCATCATCCTATTTTATCATGTTCACAAGTTTATCCCTTTCTACTTAGCAGCTCCCTCTCTGTCACACTCCCCTCTCGCTTCCCTCTCTTCCTCCTCCTCCTCCTCCCACTCATAGACATACTAGAGTCTCTACTTTCCTATACCTTTCAATGGACCTCTGTGGCGAGCGTATAATCTCTCTCTCTCTCTCTCTCTCTCTCTCTCTCTCTCTCTCCTATTTATAAAGCCTTAAGATCCCGTTCAGCCATATTTTTTTGTTCCTTTGTTTTTAAAGAATCTCTGTGTGAAATACTAAAGCTACTCTGATTGTATACTTTAGTAATTACTCAACCAAATTAAATCTTCCCTGGGTCACTGTTACTCATGCCGGGGATACATTCATTCACTCGCACGTCTCTCCTCAACTATTGCCTTCTCGTTTACGTCTCGCTATAATGAAGTTTGTTGTTAGAAGAAATATTTAATTTTATTTTGTGTATGGAGAAAATACGATGATATTTGGGTATATATGAACTGCGTACAGTGAAATCTCCATATAACGGATTTCTCTATCTAATCCGATATTACGGACTTTCATATAAATAAAGTACCTTAGCTGCAGGTGTTGCATTTAGCGGATTCTTGATATAACGGATTTTCCTCTCCATATAGTCCGTTAATTAGAGTTCCCACTGTTTGTTCTGAGTAATAAGAAACGAAATGAGACTTGGGTATACACCTGTTGCCATAGTTCCCCCGTAAAGTTAGAAGCTGTAAACTGGAAATATTTTGAGATACGGAATTTTTCTTCACCCATAAGGATTAAACAGAGTTACTGTGTTAGTATGTGTGTTTATTTTTCTAGACTTAATCTTACCTGTCTCTCTTACCACACTAATTACCTGTGTATTAGTTCCTTTACCTATTCCTGCCACCTACTTTATCACATCTTTTTTCTCCCTTCACTCTGTCTTACCTTTTTCTTCTTTCTTCTTCTAGGTTAGGATTCTTATTCTTGTTCTTCGTATTCTTATTATTATTCTTCGTATTCTTATTCTTATTCTTCGTATTCTTATTCTTATTCTTCGTATTCTTATTCTAATTCTTTGTATTTTTATTCTTATTCTTCGTATTCTTATTCTTATTCTTCGTATGCTTATTCTTCTTATTCTTATTCTTCTTATTCTTCTTATTCTTCTTATTCTTATTCT
This sequence comes from Homarus americanus, assembly GCF_018991925.1. Lineage (NCBI taxonomy): Eukaryota > Metazoa > Arthropoda > Malacostraca > Decapoda > Nephropidae > Homarus > Homarus americanus. The sequence continues at coordinate 1,744 of NW_024717598.1, read as the reverse complement.
TCTTATTCTTATTCTTCGTATTCTTATTCTTATTCTTCGTATGCTTATTCTTCTTATTCTTCTTATTCTTATTCTTCTTATTCTTCTTATTCTTATTCTTCTTATTCTTATTCTTCTTATTCTTATTCTTATTCTTCTTATTCTTATTCTTCGTATTCTTATTCTTATTCTTCGTATTCTTATTCTAATTCTTTGTATTTTTATTCTTATTCTTCGTATTCTTATTCTTATTCTTCGTATTCTTATTCTTATTCATCGTATTCTTATTCTTATTCTTCGTATTCTTATTCTAATTCTTTGCATTTTTATTCTTATTCTTCGTATTTTTATTCTTATTCTTCGTATTCTTATTCTTATTCTTCGTATTCTTATTCTTCTTATTCTTCTTATTCTTATTCTTCTTATTCTTCTTATTCTTATTCTTCTTATTCTTATTCTTCTTATTCTTATTCTTCGTATTCTTATTCTAATTCTTTGTATTTTTATTCTTATTCTTCGTATTCTTATTCTTATTCATCGTATTCTTATTCTTATTTTTCGTATTCTTATTCTAATTCTTTGTATTTTTATTCTTATTCTTCGTATTTTTATTCTTATTCTTCGTATTCTTATTCTTATTCTTCGTATTCTTATTCTTATTCTTCTTATTCTTCTTATTCTTATTCTTCTTATTCTTATTCTTATTCTTCTTATTCTTATTCTTATTCTTCTTATTCTTATTCTTCGTATTCTTATTCTTCGTATTCCTATTCTTATTCTTATTCTTATTCTTATTCATCTTATTCTTATTCTTCGTATTCTTATTCTTATTCATCTTATTCTTATTCTTCGTATTCTTATTCTTCATGTTCTTATTCTTCTTATTCTTATTCTTCATATTCTTATTCTTCTTATTTTTATTCTTCTTATTCTTATTCTTCGTATTCTAATTCTTATTCTTTGTATTTTTATTCTTATTCTTCGTATTCTTATTCTTATTCTTCATATTCTTATTCTTCATATTCTTATTCTTCTTATTCTTATTCTTCTTATTCTTATTCTTCTTATTCTTCTTCTTCGTATTCTTATTCTCATTCTTATTCTTCTTATTCTTATTCTTATTCTTCTTATTCTTATTCTTATTCTTCTTATTCTTCTTCTTCGTATTCTTATTCTTATTCATCTTATTCTTATTCTTCGTATTCTTATTCTTCATATTCTGATTCTTCTTATTCTTATTCTTCATATTCCTATTCTTCTTATTTTTATTCTTCTTATTCTTATTATTCGTATTCTTATTCTTATTCTTTGTATTTTTATTCTTATTCTTCGTATTCTTATTCTTCTTATTCTTCTTCTTAGTATTCTTATTCTATTTTATTTTTAATACCTTTTACCTTCCCTACTGTTTCCTCCTTCCCAGCCTAATCACTCTTCTCTCTCCCTCTCATCTGGTCAACCCACTTCCAACTCTTTCTCACAACATTCCCTGCCCGAGGTGAACACTCTCTCTCTCTCTCTCTCTCTCTCCCTCTCTCTCTCTCTCTCCTTCACATCTGGTCCACTCCACTTCCCAACTCTTTCCCACAACATTCCTGCTCCTGAGGAACACACTCTCTCTCTCTCTCTCTCTCTCTCTCTCTCTCTCTCTCTCCTCTCTCTCTCTCTCTTCATCTGGTCCACGACTTCCTACTTTTTCCCACAACATTCCCTGCCCGAGGTGAATACTCTCTCTCTCTCTCTCTCTCTCTCTCTCTCTCTCTCA